>NC_139828.1:23601122-23816122 GCF_963691815.1 Echiichthys vipera | reverse complement strand
CTGTGCTTTAGGTAGGAGATATAACAAATAAAATGTTTAAAACCCATTCCTTAATTCCTCAAATCAACATTATTGTAGCCTTTTACTCGAGTGGCGAGTGCCGCCTGCCGCCCGCTGGGGACAGAGATGCACGGCACGGCTGACCTTGCTCCTGCACCGTCATGTCACTGTGTGAGTTGATCGGTAAGACTCATTCAAGCACAAACTCTATGTTTGCGCACCGTTGAAGATAATATTTCACTACAGATCCAATAGCGCATTTGGTCAGGCACTCACTCAAAAAAATAAATCTTTATTAAATCTTTACGATACAAACAAATAACAACAACCAAAAAAATAATCAATTCATATAAAAACATAAAAGCAGAGCCAGGGGGAGTTTTCAAATATATACATAAATCAATAGAATGACCAGTGAGTTTTTATTTTTATTAACGTCAGTAGTTGGAAACAGGGAACTCCATTAGTGATCGAGTGAATTTGACTCAAGTAACTTGCACAACCCGGATCATATTAGTGAGTGACTAACCCGAGTCCTTAAAATGATCCGGGCTGACCATCACTAACACACACACACAGACACACACACACACACAGACACACACACACACACAGACACACACACACACACAGACACACACACACACACACACACACACACACACACACACACACACACACACACACACACACACACACACACACCAATTTTATGCTGTGATAAAATGAGGTTTGTTTTACAATTATCTTGTCTTTCACAATAACATTCTACAAACAGAAATTTCTTATTTCAAGAAAACTGAGTGTTTTCAAAACATAGCTACCGCTTATTAAGGATATGATGTTTTCAATCACACAAAATACACTAAAAAGTATAGTTGTGGTATCGGTATGTAATCTGAATTGATGGTGAAAATTTTTCAAATGACACCCAGCCCTAGTGACAACTGGCATTGATTGTCTGAATTAGATGGAGAGTAGTTAATTCGGCCTAGAGTGGGACTTGAAAACACATTTGTTGGTCCTGTGATAAAAGCTGTAAATCAGTGGAAAAGCAGACAGACAGTGGGTGTACAGTGACTCAGCTCCCTCGTCTTCATTGTGTGTCTGCTTGTGTGGGAGTTGGCCGGCAGCTCCCTGCAGCCCTTAAGATTGACAAGGAAACCTTTAGTGAGTCTTGATGATGATGATGATGATTCATAGATCTAATTCCAGTTGTGAATATGCTCTGCTACGGTTGCAGGTGGATCTCATGCGCACATGAACACACACACACACACACAAACTTTGATCACTAGTTGACTGGCAGGTGCTCTCTGTGCACTTCCTCTCTGTACTCCATGTTAAATCTGTGCTCCTTACTGTGAATGTGGCCCTGGGGGCTGATTTAATGGAGGAATGAAGTGTTCACTAATATCTGCACAATACGTACATGCGCATGCACGCGTACACACACACACACACACACACACACACACACACACACACACACACACACACACACACACACACACACACACTAGGTTAACTGGGGGTTATCCCTAGTCTAGTCACACACACACACTCCACATACAGGCACATATTTTAAGTATGCACTCTTCTTCCCTTAATAAAAGCAACACAAATGGCTGCCACTCTGCTCCTGTCAAGCAGTGGGAGGGAGGATGGAGGGAGGAAGACTGCCAGGAACAGTGTGTCAAAGGAGAAAACAGAGGGAGAGTGACAGAGGAAAGGGAGTGGAAGATGTGGCTGTTATATGCTGTCTGTCTCGAAATAGCAATTGTTTCATTTCTCCAACTGGCGTGTGTCTTGTGTCTGTTCCAACATGCTAAATTGTTTGTGTTTGTGCGTAAGGAGGACGTTATGCTGCCTTTTATCATCCTGTCATGAGTGAGATAATGACTGTAGAGGCATAGAGAGAGCGACTGAGTGCCTGATTTTTAGCTCTCCAAATTATATGGACTCAATTTGAGGTTTTTTTTAAATGCTTTCAGTTGCTATAATAGAGTAAATAAGTAATAGTTTGAACATCACATATGAAACAGGAACATGACAAGATGTCGTATAGCAGTTCCTTGAAACATCAGTCCCAATGAGATTGTATCACTGAGACGTCACACATTTTCCAAGCGCAGAACTGACTTTAATTTCAATGCAACATTTTTCACGGTGCTGGGTAAATATTGCAGGCAAGCATGGGGGTTTTGTTCCGCTCTTGTATGTTACTTGTGTCTCGTGAGGGAAAAGATAAGGTTAATGTACAGAGTGAAAGCACAACGGAGAATTATTTAGATGCAGCAGGGATTTTCATCTGCTTCATCTAAGGAACACAGCAGCTTGTAATCAAATCCACATCAAGGCTGTGCTGCATGCCTAAATGGTGTGTGTGTGTGTGTGTGTGTGTGTGTTTGTGTGTGTGTGTGTGTGTGTGTGTGTGTTTGTGTGTGTGTGAGAGAGAGCGAGAGAGCTGCAAGAGGTTGATTTTAGTGTAGGAAAAATATAGATTTTCATATCAAAGTTTAAGTAATTCACCAAAATAGGCCTAATACTATAGCAGTTGACAGTAGAGATGTTCCACTTGGTGCGACTTAAAGAGGTTTCTAAATCAGTTAATTCCTATTTTGAGTTACAAACAAGCTCAGACTAGATATTTTTTCATGTATATCTATGTGTTTATTCATTTTTTGAGTGTGTACAGCGAATGAATGGGCATGACTCTTGTAGCTTGGACATGGATGTCATCCTTGTAATCCAATCACAGGGCCGGTAAATCAAATTATAGAGAGCAGCTAAGAGATGGGTGTGTCTGTACAGTGCCAGGCAGAGAGATGGAGCTGGGCTCTTTGCCTAGAAACAGTTACCAGGAGTTGTCAAACAGCCTTGCAAAGGCAGCCATGTTGTTCATCTGAGAATGAATGCTTGCAGTTGATAAATTAGTGTCCAGTGGGGATGTGGATAGTTTAAAAGAGTGCTGTAGTGATGGAGTATTTTTGTAGCAAACCCGGAAGTTAGCATCGCCCCGGTTCTCTTGACAAAAAGCCAATGGGATTCTTCCACTGGATCTTTGATTATTCCTAGAAATAAGCTCTGTGGCAAACAAAGTGCATGATTTTTGCATGTTTTGTTTGGCAAAATAATTATCACAAACGAACACCACTTTATGATTACTGAAGTGTAAATGCAACTGATTTCCAACTGATGTTACGATGACTTCTCATTTAGCCAGTTGTTAGCAATCATTATCGCATACAAGCTTCAAAATTCACGAGTTGAATATTCATGGCCATATTTTATGTTGCCGAACAAAATTTGAAAATCTCTTGAGTTAACCACAGACTTTATTGTAACCATCTAACCAAAAGCCAATTAAAAAAAAACAGCGACTTTTAGACAAAGTGTAGAAACTCATTTCCTGGTTTTTGGACTCATTCCTGCTGCACTCCGAAAAGCCACAGTAGCTATCTAAAATGTATACCTTGTTGGCTGATTCGGACCAAAGTTATTGTAAACGTGAGGGACATCTTCCATATTTTATATTAGAAAATGAATCAGAGAAAAAATACTCTCATTTGTTTGCCTCCTGCATTCTTCTGTTTGATTAATTTCTTCATGTAGACAAATGTATGGTGTCACATTTAGGTTTTGTGTGGGTAGTTTGTTACTATTTCACAGCCTGTTCTAATGTGACACCAAACAAATGGCTGTGGACAATGTGTGTGTGTGTGTGTGTGTGTGTGTGTGTGTGTGTATGTGTGTGTGTGTGTGTGTGTGTGTGTGTGTGTGTGTGTGTGTGTGTGTGTGTGTGTGTGTGTGTGTGTGTGTGCGTGTTTCTGAGAAGAAGGATGGGATGGAGCATATGAGAGTAAGCGAGAGCAAGAGAGACAGCTTGAGTTAAATTGGAAAAGTAAATCCTTTTGGCACAATGCCAAATCATCACAAATGTAAAACATTGTCAAACTAAGAGTGGGGAAGAACACAGTAGAAGAGAATGGAAAGATAAGGGTTATGAAAAAGTAGGGAAGCAAAAACAGGGGTAAAATGAAATGTAAATGGCACTTGAATGTAATTGTACGTTCTCATCGTCTTTTATGTCCCAGTTAATTTGTCTTCACTCATTCCATCTCAAACAAACAGGTGCAGATGCAGGAAATGGTATTGAACCTCCATTTGAGGCCTTGGGAATGAAAAACAGATCTTACTTGAACTAAAAAGCCACCTTATCACAAAGCTCTAATCTAAAAAGCTCCCCGAGTACAATTAGCTAACTTTGCATTGGCTGCTAAAAGGGTCTTAAGAGATGTGGGTTTCACTTCAAATAAGGTTAGCTCTGCCCTTTTATATCAAAAAAGGGTTTGCAATTGCAGCTTGTGCTTTGGTAATCATGACGTTTGTTCTCCGCTGAATGCTAACGTCGATGCTAACCTAGTTTCATCAATGCTAACGCTGTCTTCCAAATTGAATTAATTCACAGGAGGATGTCAACAATAACCCTTAGAGCGCATATGAGAGGGAACAGCTGTATCTTGAGTGTCTTTGCCTCTTTTCAACTCTGATACAAACGAAGCCTTGCTCGTCTCGCAGTGTCTATTTAAATGTGTCTCTATAATCTTCTCCCTTTTTACTTAAAATCAAATGCACATTCACTCCACATGCTGCAAAGATTTAAACCAATTTTAATCTGTCATATGCATCAAAAATAATGGTAGGGAGACATCATACAGATGTATAGGGGTTAGTGTGTGTGTGTGTGTGTGTGTGTGTGTGTGTGTGTGTGTGTGTGTGTGTGTGTGTGTGTGTGTGTGTGTGTGTGTGTGTTTATGAAGTAAAGTTAATGTTATGCATTAGCTAAAAATGTCTTTCCTCTTCACATGAGACTGGATTGTATAATCCATGCCTGTTTGAAGTATTAGCGTGTGTCTGTGTGTCTATCTGTACAGTACATGCTTGTCACACACTAGTGTCCATGTGCACATGAATGCTTGGATGGATTATTTGCTGTGTGAAGGAGATTTCAACAGCCAATGCTAATGAACCAATTATAGTAAACTCTTTTCCTCCTCTTCTTTTCCATTTGATAGTGAGAGTCATACTGTGGACTAAGCTGCTTTACTTTATTGTATCTCATTAACTTACAGTAACCAAAACAATGTTTGAAGTCCAAATCAGCTGTTTGAAGAGAACATTGTATCGAAATGAGGCCCAAACCCAAAGTAAAGTGTGACTGGGGATGTAAGAAAAAATTGATACAATTGAGTGTCATGATTTTATGTTTTGTGATATTGTATACATTCTTATAAACACTGTATTGGTTATTAATTAATAATCTAGATTATTTTTTTCTTGTTTAGACCCCCAACCGCTAGATAACACTGTTTTAAAGTATTTTCAGCCAGACTTCCACTGCAATGTATCAACATATGATGGTGTGTTCTTTATACTATAACAGCTTTTTTTTTTAAATCCCAAGATATCTCTTTGTTTTCAATATTACCATATATTGACTCTTAATAAATGATATATATCATATTGGCCAGATTCTTGCCAATACATAGCCCGGAAACTAGAAACTTGATCTAATGTTCAAAGCAGCATAACCAGTAATGGGTGAACCATAGACTGTATAAGGGGTGAACAAAATGTCTCACAGGTTCCCAACAATCTCTACCTGTCAGCAAGGTGCTGGATACTGGAGCTGGATCATTTTCATAAAGAATTATTTTCTTCTTACATCTCTAAGACTGCCTGTATTAGGCAGGAGGAAAAGATCGATTCAACTGTTCATGGACCAGATCCTAAGGCAAGGAAATAAAATCCTCTGTTGTCAACATGAGCAGCACTGCACTGACCTCCAGACAGCTACCTGTACTTGAACTTGTCTATCCTTTTTTCCAGTCCCCAGCTAAGCCCATTTGAACTCTTTATAGATCTATATGCATTTCTCAGAGATATCAGATGACAATCATTCTTTATGAAAAATGATCGGTCTCAAACTGTTTCAGAAAACACTTTTTAGACTCCAAAGCAGTTTTTATCCAACAGACATACTGTATTATTGACTTGTAGCATTTAAAATAATCTTTTTAACTGAAGCTGGTGACAAAGGAGGTGCCACTGGCATTATGGACAAGTGTAACTATGAAAATGAAGTGCTACTAAATGAGTTTTCTTTAAAAAGCCTTTCTTATATATTTTTTTACCAAAAGGCCACAGAAACCACCTGGTAGACCAGTTGTTTCTGGAATTGGAATTCTAACACCATGTCCGTGTCCGACTATGAGATGACATTGACGTTCTCTGTCCACACTTATTCACAGAATATGTGGAACAAGTCAAGCCAATGCTGCTGGTAAAACAGGTAAATTTCCTGTGCACCAGCGGACTCCCAACGTGTTTAACAAGGAGCCAGCGGCACTTCAGGCTTCAGTCTCCCCGAAGCTTCGTCCGGCCACGCACACAATCACTCATACGCATGCAGTGACACTCATTTCTTTGGAGACTCCTCTGGTTTTACCTTATCTGGCGCTACAACAACACATTTATTTACTTTGTATAGATCAATCCTCATTTCAACTTCATGAATCAGCTGTTTTTCATGTATTGCAGAGCAACAGGAATGAAAAGAAATGGGGTGTCCAACAAATGTTCAGCTAGAAATACAGTGCAGTCAGGAAATTCCAATAGAAACTGATTCTACTGATGTACCCCCTGCGTCGCATGCTGTTTTAGAAAATCTGGCCTATGACGGGAGACTTTGGTCAATCACAGGTCATTTCAGACCGCTCAGGACAGAGAGGACCGGGAGTGCTGCAGGAAAAGGTCTCACTACTGCATATTCTGGCTACTTTTTTTTTTTTTGCTTTTTACCAACTGCAGCTTGAAATACAGCGCTCACTTGTTCATTTTCCTTAAAGAATTTCCACCAATTGATCCACATATAGACATGTGTACTTAGGATATTGAGTCTTTATGTCCAAATATTGACCACCAGCAAGTCATTAATACACCTATTTATGATTTCTTGGAAGCGTCATATTGATGATGTTTTTTGTTACTTTGGAAACGACTAATCCCCACTGAATAAGAGTTATTTGGTTTTAAATGGTAACAAGTCTAATGTTCTTGATGTGATTATGTAAGGGACATTTTTCATCATTAAATAATAATGTAAAGTGACAGAACCATGAAGAGTTGTGTGCAACAGAGCTCCTTGGCTATACTTGAACTCTGTGCATTGAGTCTGCTGATAATAATTTTGGTTCTCGACCTTTTCACAGTGGTTAACATAAACATTCTAAATTTGTTCCAGTTTATTTCCTGTTCCAGTGAATGTGAATGACGTCAGCTGACAGGAAGTTAACACGGACCAAGGCTGTTGCCTAGCAATGGAATTCCACTATTGGAAGTTTTAACAGGTGTTTATTGTGTTAAACTTACAGTCAAAGTAGTGCTTTAATACCTGAATGTGTTTGTTTTGTGTGTTTATTATATTTAACATACAATTGTGCATTTGTTCAGTAAAAGTGATTTTGGTGTTTTATTACTCAGTTTAGACTGTTGGCCTGTGCTCTGTGTTGCTATAGGAACCACAAAGGTCAATAGAGTGTCTTTTGATTGGGTGTTTGATGGCTCTGTATAGGAGAATAATTTACCTGTCTGAGCAACACAGAGACCCCGTTTACACTGGTGTTCGTTGGTGGTAGTTGTTGATTGAGAACACATTTCTATTTACACTTCTGTTAAATGTGGCCACAATGCGTCTTGGCTGATCGGCTCACAATCTGTCCTTAATGCATTTTGGGTGCATTTACATCAGTACTTTTTAATGTGGTCAAGCACTATGCAATTGCAATCAAATCACCCAAAACACATTTTATGCCAGTTGTAAATGGGGTCAGATAGAGAGACTTTTTTTGTGTGCATCTCCAGGCAACCTGTTTTGGTCTCTCCCTCACAGTAACCCCCTTTTTCCCAAGCCCCCTCTCCTCCTGCCTTCTTCTCTCTCCTCACCGGTTCATAGACTGATCTCATCTCCTCTCTTGCACCACACATTGTACTTCTCAAGAGGCATTCTCATCGACAGTGACAGCAATCTAATTGCCCTTGCATCCTTATGAGTAGCTGTGGAGCGTGCCTCCAACCCCCTCACCATCACTACCCCCCAAGCTATTACCAGAGCTGGTTCTCTGCTACATTGTGTGGTATTTGTGTGTCTTGCATTGTGCAGTCTGTAGCCAGTAGTGCCTCATCAACTTACAGCTCGATAGAGTTCAGTTCAGAATGGAGCATTTCCATCAATGATGGGAGGTGAGAGGAGGAGGGAGGAAAATGAGCAGGGAGGAAGGGGCCGAGCCAACCTTTCCTTTACAGATTCATTTGAAAGGTGTTTTTGTGTGCTGGCATGTGCCGATGCACAGATGGGCATCCCAAATAGCCGCACGATAAGATTTTGTCACTCGGTTTTATGAATTTCTACACGCACACACACACACACACGCACACGCACACGCACACACACACACACACAAACACACACACATTAACATGCATTTTGTTAGTAGTAGTAAGACATTTTGATAAGCAATGAAATGACAAACGCAAAATCCTCAGCACGTGTAAACACGCACACACACACACACACGCACTGCCACACACACACACACACACACACACACACACACACACACACACACACACACACACACACACACACACACACACACACACACACACACACACACACACACACACACACACACACACACACACACACACACATTTTGATGAGACAGATGGCAAACGGCTGGTGGATGAACCAAACTGTCCGTGTTATCTTTAGGTGTAATGGTGCGGTTAATGATTCTGCCTTGCTTGAACGCTATAGAATATTACATAAATTACAATGTATGCATTATCAGTTAGTGTGAGAGACAGAAGAATTTATCTTAGTTTGAGTAGCTGTTTATTAGCCCTCTCTCCCAGGCATCGAGTGATATGAGAGTCTAAATCAGTCAGACAAAGGATCAAAGTTTTGCCCTGAAACTTGGTCTGTTTTTAGCTTGACCCGATTGGATTAGCTGGTTATTAGGATGCGGCACTGAGCTTCAAGGCTACAGCATGTTTTATAACATCCAAACCTCATAGTGGGTGGATTCAGCTACTTGTCCTTGGAGGGAGAGACAGAGAGAGGCAGACAAACGTTGCGTGTTTGTGTGTTGGCAGGGGTGTGTATATATGTATGTACACGTATATTGTGTTGTATTAAGTGTCTGTTTGAGGAGGATGGGATGGACAAACCTCCTCTGAGTTTATTGATTCTGTACCGTAATATCCTTCCCGAGGAACAATACCACACTACATCACTACGTTCTACACCTCGGTGTGTTTTTCAGTAGGGGTGTGTGTGTTTGTAATGTCCCTACATGAGCATTATCTGGGGCTATGTTATGTTGTCTTTTGCCACCTCTGTGTGTGATTCCCCTGGGAATACACGAGGCACTGGGATTATCCCGGCCAGTCTCACATCACCTGAACCAACTCATCAGTCACTTCTTTCCCATGTGTGTGTGTGTGTTTGTGAGGACTGCATGTACACATATTTCCTATCTTCCCGCTATTGTGTGCCAAGATGAGAGGATTTGTGAACATGCCAAAACAATGCCTGTGTGTTTGTGGCCCCATGTGAGTCTGTGAAATGTGTTTTCTTCTTTTCCTGCTCATGTGGGAATATGTCTTGTTGAGGGGCTTGCATGCATATAGAAAGCAGTGTTTTGTTCAGCATCAGCTAAACAAAGACACACGTGAGACCAAGGAGGTCTTGGCCTTAACTTCATGCAGACTAATAATAGTTTTCATCAGTCATTTGCACTTCGTCCCTGCCAATATATAAAGAAATATTTGACAATAAAATGTCAGAATGCTTCATGAATTGTAAAAAAGTACAATTTTATAAAGATAATCTATGTTACCTTCTGATAAATACCAGCATATATCTATTCAAGTGTCCCAGTTAGTTGTGACAGTGAGCCAGCGTGCACAATACCAGGACCCTGAAACTGAAGCCGCTAAATAGAATGCAGCTCTCATTCATTTTAGTATTTACTCTTGTGTTTTTCCCTGAGCTGCTCCCTGAAAGTTGATAAAATTAATCAAATGAATACTTACTGACTAATTTTTCTTATTTTTTTGTGTGTGTTACATTACATTTTTATATATTTTATATTCTAGCAGGGTGAACCCAGTAAACATTGTTCGCCACAGGTGGTCAATTAGATATGAATAGTGAGGACACAGTAATAAAGTCAGGGAAACAAAGCGACAGTAAATGAGTCAGATCCCTCACACACTAAGGTCAGTCCAACCCATAGGACAGCCATCACAACCTATAATATTTAAATATATAATAACAAAAATGTAAAACGAAAATGTATGGAATAGATCTAACAGTAGATTTTTCATTAATGAGCCTAAGAATGAAGCAAACCAAAAAAAAAAAAAAAAACCAGTATATATATATATATATATATATATATATATATATATATATATATATATATATATATATATATATATCTTAAGGCTGCTGTGGTCTACCTTCAAGTAATTAGAAAAACATTTGTAGATGGCAGTGTGCTTTGTGTTTTGAGGTAATCTTGTAAAGAAACTCCCTGTAGTCCATGGAGGAAGAACATAATTCTTTATCATTAGTTTCCTATAAAAGAGACACAATGTGAAAAATTCCCAGGAAAAACAATTATGGTCTTGGTCAGGTGAAAACTAATATTGATACAGATCTGTAAAAATGTGGCTATGAGAGAGCACAAGCATGCACTCTACATTTAAACCATTGTATTCCTCTGGGGAAGGGTCTTTATGTCTGTAGGAGCCAATCAGATCCAAGATCAAAGGGCAGGGGTCATAGGTCAGGGCCGCAGTTACAGCAGCACAGCCGTGGACTTCCTCTGGCCAGGTCTCATCTAAATGCTACCCTTGGGTCAGAGTTGTGATTGTTGCACTGGGTTGAAGTTCGCTTGTTGTTAAGATGGAGAGCGGATTTGTGATCAGGCAGAGAATAGTTATTTATTGAGGTTGCCTGGAGGGGTAAAAGGTGAGGCAATTGGTTGTAAGCTGGAGATTTGAGGTTATGGGAGCAATGAATTGTGGCCTCAACTGTGTCCCATAGGTTGCAGAGAGTGCTGCCATATTGATGCAGTACAGAATCACAGTTACGCAGTGTTTCAATCTTCTGAAAGATAAATTATTATTTTAGAGAAGGACACTCCAACCTCTAAACATTGGCATGGTCTATTTTTAATATGCTTGCTTACTAACAGAGCTTACTAAATAAATTAGGATGGAGGGTCTCAATTTTGATGCCAATATAACTTCAAAGTCCAATTTGTTTCCTAGCGCAGCACTAAATTGAAGAGATTGAAAATAGAAGTCAAAGCGCTAGCAAATTTGTTATAGACTTTAGATCACAGCTTCATTATACATCTCATTTTCTTTCTCTAATATTGTGGTGCATGTAATTTCCCAGCAAATAGCCAAAAACGATATATTAGTGTTATCAGGCTGTTTGGCTCTGATTTGCGCTGATATACAGTATTTGAAAGTCAGACCTCATAGAGGGAAAATGGAAATAAAGAGTATAATTTAATCTCAAGTGCATTCTAATAAAATTGGACACACAAAATGAACCGCAGGGACAACTTACAGTCCATTGTTTTAAAAGCTAAGACTAATTGTATTGCAACAAGGACCACTTTGGAATAAAAGAACACTTCCAGAGACACATAATGAAATATAAACTGAATGAATGGGGGATAGGGAAGTGCTTTGTGTATGTGTATGTGTGTGTGTGTGTGTGTGCGTGTGTGTGTATGTGTGTGTGTGTGTGTGTGTGTGTGTGTGTGTGTGTGTGTGTGTGTGTGTGTGTGTGTGTGTGTGTGTGTGTGTGTGTGTGTGTGTGTGTGTGTGTGTGTGTGTGACTGTGTGTGTGTGCTGCGGACATTGCCCATGATGTCTGTATGCTTACAGTCCCAGGTGAAGAGGCTGGGGGTCCTTGAGACGGCGGCCTTGGTTTGACTCCAACCGCTGCCCTTTGCTGCATGTCTCCCCCTCTCTCTCACCCCATTTCCTGACTGTCCTATCTATAAAAAAGGGCTTTAAAAATAATCTTAAAACAAACAAAAAAAGAAATTGATGATGCCCTTTTGAAATAGTGACTTTTTTTGTTTTACAGGATGAAATAACAATACCCCTCCAAACTGGATGACGGAGCCAGGAAAAGATTGATCAGAGAAGAGGCCCATGGTGACCTTGAAGGAGTTACAAGTCTAAATGGCAGAGGTTGGTCGATTTGTGCATGTGACAACAAATTCATACAAGTTCTACATGTTTGGCAGGGTGGCAAGAAAGAAGCCTCTTCTGAAAAAATGTCACACTGAGTCTCGTAAAAAAACATATTGAAGATTCTTATCCCATGTGGCAAAAGTTTATATAGTCAGATGAGCTCAAAATTGAACTTTTTGGGCTGAACTCAAAGTGCTGCGTATGGCAAAAACAACAGCATACCACCCACCATCCCTACAGTGAAGCATGGTGGTGGCAGCATTATGTTGTGGGCTTGTTTCTCTTCAGCAGGGACTGGGCAGTTGGTCAGGACGCATCAGCTACGATGTACAAATAATGTCTAGTTGTGCACTTAACTTGCTATTTGTTGTCCCATTTATTTCACATATTGCATTTCTTGCATCCAGGTGCATCATATACACATTATATAGGTTTACGCTGCCTGCAGGCATCATGATCACCTCATCCATCGACGTGAATATTAGGTAGCCATGTAAAACTCGCAGTCTGTTCAAAATATGATTCAATCAGACCTTATATCTACACTGTTTAATCCAAGTCTGTATCTTTGCACAGTCCCATTATGTTTTACAGACATTTGTAGTTCACTGATAACTTATCAGTGAACTACAAATGTCTGTAAAACATAATGGGTAAAACAAGTTGTTTATGCTGCATTTCGCTGAACTTTCACTTCCCTTTGTAACGTGCGTCAGGCTTTTCATTTAGCATGGCTTTCTTGCCCTCAAAAAACACTAATTAAGCCTCAAAGTTTAATATCTCCTAAGAAGGAGATAACCATAGATAGTATATAAAATAGATTCAATTTAAATTTAGATTTATCCAATTGTCCTCACCTGTTGGAGTCTCCATCTTGTCAGATTTTTACTCCGCCTCATTTCCTCTTACCAAAAACGGGCATTGATGTGACATTGTGGGAAAGGAGATACGCCCATTTAGCTGACGTATACCTAACTAGTAACATTAGCACGACCACCAGGAGCTATGTGCACATGCTACTAGATAAATGGGAGTGGGCGACAGTGGAAGTCAATGTTGAGATTTTTTTCCAGGGCCGTGAGGAACGGGTGTCATTTTTTCATTTTGTACGTAACAGGAACAGGCGGGAGTTGGTATCCACTCCTGTGTCAGTCTCTAGCAGAGAGCACACTGGCTTGGGGAGACAAGTATAGGCCGCCAGCATTTATGATATATGATTTAAACCGATATTCAACACAGTACCATGCCCATAGACTGTAAAACACCGACCCTCACGGCCCAAATACTCCAAGTGCAAAGCCTAAGTTAATCTCCTACGTACTATATTTTGATACTATCTCCTATCTCATACGTAGAAGATAAGCTTAAATGCCCGATACCGCTTTCTAAGTTTTTCATACCGAATTAGATTGATATAATTTGGTCGGTGCTTCAATACCCAGGCCTAGTTGTCACATGTCTTACAGTGATAATGATGCTTAACACAGAGTTTATACGTCATGCATTTGTGTTGGGTCTGGTCTGGCCCACTGGATCCCACTGCAACCTTTTCATGTGGTGCATTGTGACCTTAACCTCCTAAAACCAATTAAAAATCTGCATAGTATCAAAATATTCTTGATCTAACAATGTTTTTCTGTTGTATTGGTAAAGTTTTCCGTCCAACAGTGAAACTACGATTTATATTCCAGTGCATGATATGTGGCACAGGAAGTTTATACTCTTGTAAAATCATAAAATAAACATAAAACCACTACCGGCGCCATCCAGATACTGAAGCGTGACGTCTGCATACAGGGAGGAAGGTTGTCATTTGTAACACTGAGGATAGAGGGTCTCGTGGGCTTTCACATGATGAATAATTCAGATTTACACACTATGGGGTTAACTCGGTCACTTCAACTATATACACACCAAACATGCACATGCATGTTGCGCATGCATGCAAAACAATAATATAGCCACCAAGGAAATACAGAAGAATAGGCATAGTGTGTAGAGTACATGTATAAAAGCATGCACACACACATCCATACACACTCCCTCCCATCCGTTCACAAATAAGCACAGAAAATGACATCCAACTCCAACATTTTCAGTGTTTCCTGAGTCTCCTGCAGCTGCTTTATTTGCTTTAAGTCAATATTTTCTTGGAAGGAAGGCTGCTTTGACCCTTCACCTTGACCTTGGCAAGATCAACTGCTTTCAGCGCAGAAACCCAGTGACTCAGGACTTTTCTGCTTGTTGCTTGGTAACAGAGCACAGCATCCTAAAAACACCATCCAAATCCAGACATCCCTTGCTCATTCTCACTCTCTGTCTGCCTTTCTCACTGTGCTCTAACTGGCTCAGCTTTTTATCACTTCATCTACACAGAGATTGAGTGATAGCCACAGAGAGTGAGATGTAGAGGGAGACAAGTAAAACGTGGACCTACTCTAATTACTATGAGGCATTAAAAGTAAGTGATACTGCAACAAGTCTGTTGCCATTGAGCTTTCTCTTTCTTGGTCATTCCACTTTTGAAAATCCTGCCATCTTTCCCTCTGCTGCCATCACTCGTCTTCATTTGGTTTCATCACTTTATATTATTATTCCTGCTGAGATACAAGAGAAGAAAGAAGTAGAAAGAAAGTAGCATGTCCCACTGGGAGTAGGGGAGGGAAGATTTAATATGTAGTGAATAATACTACAGGGAACAGTTGACCCTTTTCACCTTATTCTCTGCAATCTGTTACTACCTTACTTCCCTGTGCTACTTTATTCTGCTTTGACTTGAAGAGACAGCAAATCTGTGTGTAACACAACACAACTATTCATCTTTCTTCTCTGTCCCTCTGCAGGACATACATATTCATTTAAGATCCCAGTGTATGTGTTTGTATGCATGTTTGTGCCGATATGCATGTGTATGTACATGTGCACCCACTGCGGCAAGTAGCTGAGTACCAAGATGCATAATCTACATTTATCAACTCAATGAAAAATCATAATGAGCTGATATCAACATGCAAATTGGGCTTGTGACAACAAACACCAAACAGGCGAATAAAGGAGGCTGGGGACTTTGTCCGACCCAAATCACACACACAACAGAGAGAGAGAGAGAGAGAGAGAGAGAGAGAGAGAGAGAGAGAGAGAGAGAGAGAGAGAGAGAGAGAGAGAGAGAGAGAGAGAGAGAAAGAGAGAGAGAGAGGAGAGAGAGAGAGAGAGAGAGAGAGAGAGAGAGAGAGAGAGAGAGAGAGAGAGAGAGAGAGAGAGAGAGAGAGAGAAAGAAAGAAAGAAAGAAAGAAAGAAAGAGACAGTTTGGCCATGGCAAGGACATAGTAGGATCCAATATTCAATACAATACCCAAGATTCTTCAAAAGGATTCGAAGAAACCAGATGCACAGGAATAGGTGCTGGTTTGTTCTTGTGCACTTTGTTCTTGTATGTGCCTTATGTGAGAAAAAGGTGTGCTCATGTGTATAAACAGTATGTCCCTGTGTGCAGTGACTAGCTATGACTCTCACTGCACTGTGGGACGGTGTGTGATAATAGGAGTAACATCACACTCGGCTTCAGTCCAAACTTCCTCCGCTCTGTTACTTCCTGTCTGTAGGAAACAGCATTAATCCTGGCAGCTCCTATTCTACAACACTGGCACTCCACAGTTTCCCTTTATCTTTAACTTACTTCCAACATCTGACTGCAGTAGATAAAGTGGATGCTGTTACAAGAAGTTACAAACTTTAGCTGACAGTCCACTTCTGACTGACCCATATTCAAACATGGTAGGGAGTGTAGATAATGTGTTAGACAAAAAAGATCTTGTATTGATCACATATATGTATAGAAATATATAAGTGGATGTGTGAGGCAAATGGACAGTGTCTGCAGACACGTACCAGTTATGGCGATGCACACACGGTTCCCTTCATACTTTAGTCATCCAGTCCACATCTGCATTTCCTGAGCCACACTCCAAGCTATTCCAGTTGGTAGTGGTTGGTTGTCTTTGTATTCTTTTAGAGACAGCACTTTCCGTCCGTTGAACTTAATAGTATGTTCTGCCTTTACTGTCCTCATCTGACTTTTTCTTTCTTCTTCTTCTTCTTCTTCTTCTACTTGGCGAATGTTGAGGTGGGTGTACCATAAACTCAACCGGAGCGTGGGTACTTGAGCATCCACAGTGGGCGTGCTAGCACTGCGTAAAGTAGGCTGCACATTGATGGTCCAGACAGTCGCAGACATGGGCGGATGACAGCATTTATGTCACAGTGGACTGAACAGGACACGCAGACAGCATGAATCCCGCATGAATCAACAAGGAAATCTTGTAGAAAACGAAAGATGTGGTGGAACATGAGAAGATTACTATATGTAGAGAATGATGGGAGGCAGAAAGCCCAGTGTGCATCTGTAAATACATATGATTAGACAAATATGAGTAGAGATTAGAACTGGGGGAGGTAAACTGTAAAAGAGTCTGCCAAAAATCAAGAATCAAGAATCCAAGTAATCTAGCTGTAAACTGGAAGTATAAACATAAGGATGTTCATGCACACACATACAAACACATACACACAAGAAGAGGAAGCATATAATTTGTTTGTGAGGGGTGAACTCTGTGAAAGTGCTCTTGGGGATGTGTGCTGTATGTTGTTGTTCGGAAAAGAGGGATTACATAAACATGCAAATTACAGCTCATACATACACATGCGGATGCACAACTAACAAAATGAACAGGCAAAAAGGCCCAAGAGCTACGATTGTCCAGATGGGATATGGACTGGAGCTGAACAGCATCAAGCAGAGCTACTATAGGATCCTGATGGCATTGAGAAAAAGATTTGTTTTGATTAGGCACATAGGCGCGCCAATACACAAGGAGGGAGACTGTCTTTCAGATTGACAGGTTCTATTGTGGGTGGGCTGCGGTGAATTTGCATGTGCTGTCACAGTGATTTCACACAACTTAACCTGTATTCCTCCCCCTGTGTGGTGCAGAGCTAGGAGAGGTGGGGCCTGATGAGATGGAACACTTGTAAACCTCTCCTGTTTGGGGAGCGTCTCTAGGGACTCCTCTTTTCTCACTCTGTGTGTGTGTGTGTGTGTGGTGCACTATGGAACGGAAATCTTGCACGAGTACTTTCATCTATTCTGTTAAGTTCGGAAAGGTGGCAATTATAATTTTAGTGGAGGTGACAACATTTTGCAATAATTCTCTCTCTCTCTCCCTCTGTATGTGTGTGTGTGTGACTCTGTGTTTGTGTGTGTGTGTGTGTGTGTGTGTGTGTGTGTGTGTGTGTGTGTGTGTGTGTGTGTGTGTGTGTGTGTGTGTGTGTGTGTGTGTGTGTGTGTGTGTGATCTGAAGTAAATGGCATTTCTAAAAGCAGCAGTCAGCCCCAGGCCACTAATGCGCTCGTATTGTCTGGTGGGTATGTATGTGCATCGGTGGTTGTTAGTAGGAATGGAGGGAGGGGAGAGGTTACAGTGTGACAGAGGAGAGAGTCAGGAGGATGAAGCAAGAACTATTGTTGGAAAAGTTCGGTGTTAGAGAGATAAAACACAAGAGGCGATAAAAATAAGAAGCTCTTTAAATAAATTCAAAAGGGGAGAGCGAAAGACCTGTCAGATTGCTTTCCTATTTCTAAACACTGGATCACTGGAAGTGTGTACAGTTTCACAAAAGCAACCTAAGATTTGGCTACTTATTAAATGCTTGACCTTTGACCTTCACTGTTTTCCCGTGATCATCAGAGAGCTTTGCCAGATAGCAGAATCTTATTATTGTGACTCATCCTGCAGTTTCCTTTTATAATTCAACAGCTGTATCAGAAGCGGCTCCCTCTGCATTTTCAAACAAAAATATCAGAGGTTACAATATGTCTGGGTTGAAGTGAGAGCAAGAGGGATACCAAAACATCTATAAAACAAGACTATGACAGTGGCCCCCAGGGGTCATTCTGCCCCTTCTACACTTGTGCTCTCAGTCGCAGTGCTGAAACTCCAGACCCTTCTCAACTTTTGTTTTCAGTGTTTCTGACAGCATCAACAAGCAGAAAGACGACGTAAAAAAAAAAGAAACTTTTCCGAAGCATCATGCTGTGACCTCACCATCAGATTCAGAAGTTTCTGTCCCTTACTATCATTGGCTGAACATCAGCAAAAAGTAAATGCCCTCCTCTCCAGCCCATCCCTTCATCCTTCCTAAAACAACATGCATAAACAAATTCAAAGTGAACTCAGTTCCCTCCCTGAGCATTGTCCACCATATGGCCTGAGAAAAAAAAAGTTTTAACATTCAATTTCCATTCCATCAGTATTCATGAATATGCAAATCCAACTGTCCCAGTTGCCATAATGATGCAGGCTCTCACTGAGAGGTGTCAGCGTTGTCAGGGGAGAAAAAAGTCAACCCCCTTCTGGGTGCTGGGGCAGTGCATTTGTGTGTGTGTGTGTGTGTGTGTGTGTGTGTGTGTGTGTGTGTGTGTGTGTGTGTGTGTGTGTGTGTGTGTGTGTGTGTGTGTGTGTGTGTGTGTGTGTTTGTATGTGTATGAATGCCTGTGAACCTCAAACAGATGCTCCTGTATATTTATGACCTGTTTGACTGCGGTCTCAGAGCATTGGGAATAAAACCAGTCCCCGAGCATCATCCCTACAAAATCCGACACACACACACACTTATGTCCACTGTCTTACACAGATGCACCGGTGGGATACTGGCTTTGAAGGACTTGTGAACAACCTTAACATCTGAAGCTAGAAAGTAAGATGCAAAGTAAATACAAATTTCTCATGTGAATGTGAAGAGTCCTGAAGAGGAGAAATGAAGAGGTGTGACAGTATGAAAGGCAAGCTGATCAACAATATACAGTAGCTCACCCTTTACTGTAGATGGAATAGGAGAGAGACATGGGGACATACACACACACACACACATACACATACAGAGTCAATACATATGCAAAGTTTCTGTGTAGAAAGTAGCTGTGTCAGCAGCTGTAGTGGCTCACTGCAAAATGAAGGGTAATCTCTAGGTAGAGAGTGCTTAGGGCGCGGAAATACACACACACACACACACACACACACACACACACACACACACACACACACACACACACACACACACACACACACACACACACACACACACACACACACACACTCACTCCAAGGGAGTAAAGGGGGAAAAGAGAGCAGCTGCTAAATGCTTCAGCAAAGTAAAAAGGGACAGTGGACACAAACTTGACAGGCTTTCTTGCAGAGCCAACACACCATGGAGTCTATTCATGACTCCGAAATGGAGAGGCCCTTATCCACAATACAGATGGGGAATGAGACGGAGAAGAGGGAGAATGAGGATGGATTGGATGTGACAAAGCTTGGATCCTCACAGTGACGGCGTACTCCAAAGAAAAATGAATTTGGCGCGCAGGCAAAATGTGAGGTTTGTAACAAAAAGCAACTTCAGTCCCCAAACGCTGCGCATACAGGCCAGAAACTTTTGCATATCCTCCTACACAGCCTTTTGATGATATGTTATTTCGATGATGATGATACTACACTGTTTCCCCACATACATGGAGAATTTATTCCATCCAGCTCCACCCATTGTCATTTTATGATATCCTCATTTCAAATGTCTTTGTGGAAATTAAGTTGGGAGAGCACACTGACTGCAAAGTGTGCGTCTGTGGAAAATACTGCAATTTACAGTACATCTACATTCAAAAAAACATAAATAGTTATCCACAGGAAATATGGGGATTTTATTTTGTGAGCAAAGCTCTAATAGACACAGCTACACTAACGCCTTACAGAGTATTTCTCTCTCACCAGCAATTTTGTCCCTTCTTTCCAAATGATATCTTTGTAACTTTGTAAGAGACAAACCAGAAATCAAACAGAAAGATGTGTTGCTTTGTTCATTTTATATTTTGACTGTTTTGCATTTTATACTTAATCCTTAATATACTCATGTTCTTTTCTCAGTTTCACCATAGCAAAAGTCTTTATCTGATAACTCTAGCAGCCCCAGGAAAAAGACAGATTTAAAGTGTTTTTTGAAGAGACAAGGAGTGTCTCTGAGGCAGGTAATGTGACACTGGGGATATGACATGGCTGTGGTTAGGTGCTCCGTAACCAGGTTACTGCTATAGCAGTGGATATATGGAGACAGATGACAATGGCTTCTGTAACTTTATTTGCTGCTGTACATTTAGGTCTTCACGGATGACTCCCTGCTCTGCAGAGTGACTGCAGAGGAACATCAATCCAACTGAACACAGAGGACTACAATGAAAACTGTTATCACACTGTAAAAATGTCATAATATCTGTTAAATATACATGTTTAGATTAAATTTAAACCATACAAATTCCCAGATGGAGGTGAATATATCCGTACTGTGCAAGCAGTTCAGTCACTGTGCTATATCGGACAATGACAATAACAGAACCAGCCAATACAAAATTCTATAATATCCCTATAAAATACTTATATTGAGCCGATGCATAAAAATAATCCTTCTTTATACAACCTTATTATGTCTAGGTGATATAATGATTCTAAAGCATTTTGCAAGCACTATTAAGGATCTCTGAATTTAAATTAAAATATTTAATGTCTATTAAGTGGGTCTAATTAAATACATTCATGTATTTTAACTATCTAATAATTGTTTCCGGTTAGTATTCCCACATCACTGCTATTCTGTTCAGTATATGCTACAAGTGCAATGAAAGCTGCAATCCACAGCTACACAGGGCAAACATACAACGTTTTTAAAAAAAACATTAAGCCAAACAAAGGAATAAATTGTAGACTATCCTGCTGTTTTAAATCTATTCTGGCACAAAGGCAGAGCAAAACATCACTCGTCAAAGTTCGCTTTGTTGTATTAAAATGTTATGCATTATGGTCGTGCAGCCTGGTTATGCTGGAGTGCATTGATCGAGTTACAGGAAGAAAAGAAGGTTTCCCACCTTGGAGCTTTGATTGAAAATGCTGTGTGGTTATTGACAAAAGGAGGAGCACACTTGCACACACCGAAATGCATATATAACATGCACTCCACTGACAGACTCACCTGAAATTGTCATACATCATTACTGACTGCAGTACAATCAATACCCAATTAACATGCTCTAAATATGGCCCATGGAGCAGATACATGACACCCACACACACACATACACACACACGCACACACACACACACACACACACGCACACACACACACACACACACACACACACACACACACACGCACGCACGCACACACACACACACACACACACACATATGACAGCCTATCCCATCTCACTACAAGGATTTGCAGGCTATAAGTCAGTAGGTGCTGGACCATGCATGGAGGTCTGGCGTTCCTCAGTGGAGAGCTAAAGTAGAATAACACATCACCTCTTTGTGAAAGCTTGACGGGTGTTACCGGCTAATTATTCCCCCAGCTCTTTCCTGCAGTGTCACGTCTATAGTTTCCCCCTCTCAAACAGCTGCTATGCTAATTACCTCTGGTGGCACGTACTGTGGTTTCGCTTTCCTGCTCTGTCTGTCTCTATTACCCACTCTTTCTCTCTCTCCATATTGTCACAGTTAAGTCATAGAGACGCCAAGCTGAGGCCATCTAATAATTCTATCCCACAGAGAAGTCGTGTTCTTCTGCCAGTATGTGACAGTAAAAGCAAAGCATGCTTGCAGTGGGACTCAACAGTGTGACGTGGAAGCTCATAAAACAAACACTCTGTAGAAACACATTTTAATGATTAATTATCCTGGCTAAGACAGAATGGACTTACTTTTGTATGGATTTATGTGTTTGTCACTATCTATGTCAACGCTTTTGTGTCCCCGGTTTGTGTGAGCTGACTGCGGTGACAAGCTAAGGCGACAGGATTAGCGGGCCCCGGCCTGTCATTCAAATAGACAGAGAAACACACAGACACACAGACACACACACACACACACACACACAGAAAAAACTCTGGCACACACAAACTTCCACACACACAGGCCCACAACTGTACCTACACACATGCGAGTGAATAGAGACGCATGCAGGTTAATTGACTTCTCTTTTAGCTGTGCGGTATTCTGATGGAGTCAGCACATTCAGAGGAGAAAGTAGTGGGTGAGGAGATGCTACAAGGATGCTTCATTTGTCTCTCTCTCTCTGTCTCACTCTCTACCTGTCTCTTTCTTTGAGATGGGTTGAGTCTGAGGGATTATCAGACAGGACACGGCCGTAGTGTGAATATGATAATGAAGTGTACAGGAGAGAGGATTACACTATCCTAATTCTCCCATTGGTCTAATCCAGGTTCACACATTTGCATAACACACCTGAGTACTGCATGTGTCCCAGCAGCACAACACTGATATAGATACAACGAGCAGAGGGTGTAGGCTGTTTACACTAACATCAGAAAAGAGAATTGAGAATTGCCAGTAAGGGATTTGCAGCGCTGCCTTTGTATATGGAAAAATGCTGAATCAGCGCATGTTGTGATACACTATCACTGGTGAGCTTGGGGAGTTTCAACTGTTTCAGATAAAACCGTACAAACAGTACAGGGTCTGCGTAATAACCATAAATATCCTTTGGACTGCATGCAGACTGTAAGAAGATTATTATATTTTCAATAAGACAGCATGCTATGCAGTTGTTGATACAGTACAGTGTGTTGTACTGATTTCAATAGAGGTTATTATAGTCTGCCATGTTGGCATTTATGCTGTAGAGGAGGAAAAGGGATGGGTCATGGCAACATTGAAAAAGGACCCGAAACATCCCAAGAGATGCAGAGAACATTCTGTGACTAGAAGATTTGCAAAGTAAGCTGGTAATTGAGCTCTATATTTTGTTAGGTTTTGAAAAAAACTGAAAGACCCACCAGGCAGCCCATCCGATAACCTTTAGAGTTATGGAGGATGTAAAAATACAAACCTAAAAACAGGATAGAGAATGTCAGACTCCATCTTCACCGTTATCCAGCAACAGTATCTGCATCATTCACCTCTCTCCATTACCTTCATTCCATTCCCCCTATCCATCCATTCATCTATCCATCCATCCTCACCTCATCTCCACCCTGTCAAAGCAGCGGGGCTGTATGTCAGCCCAGCATGTGTGTGCACCTCTGCTCGTGTATGTGTGTATTAGTGTTTGTGCATGTATGCCGGGGCAGTGGTTGTATGTCATGGTCATCTCCTGCCTGCAGAATCATGTTATTGATTGGATGCATGTGCCGGTAGACTATAGCTAGCCATGACTGATAACATACTGCACAGCCTGTCATGGTCAGGGCTGTCACAGCACCTGGGAGGACAGATAGAGGAAGCGATAAGAAGTGAGGAAATAGAAAAGGGAATTGGCTTAAAGGTTAGACCATCCGAATAACAAAACAGTGTATCGAGCCATGCAGATTGTTTTCATTTTCTGTGCTGGTTCTAAGATATTCACCCTGTTTACACTTGGTTTTAAAATGCATTTTGGGCTATCAGATCATGCTGTAAGTGGACAGTGCTAAATACAAACAACCACAAGACACATTGTCATCTGAACACAAACCACCTTGCAGAGATGGCCTGAGATGGATTTAACCAGATACAATTGTAGCTTAAAATTACTGGTCCTGATGCGTTCTCATCACGGATATAATGGAAATCAACAAGTTAGATGAAGTGCTATGTGATTAGGGTGGTCAAAAAAATAGATACTTGGAAAATAATCAATACTAAAAATTGGTATCGGATAAGATACTAATTTACAAACCCCCGGTCTTTATGGTGGATTTAGAGTAAGAAATGTTCCTGTTTCAACAACATTGAAGTATTAAACAGTTACGTCTGTTAAGTTATCATTGAGCTAATAATAAACAGTAATGCTAACAGCGGAGCTAAGCAGCTAACTCCATCAGTCCTGATGGTACAATAATGTGTGTCAACCAGCAACAAGACAGAAACAGTGGCAGCCAGCGATACCAAGTCTATTAAATAAGCCATGATAATATGGTGACAAGTGTCAACAGAAACACAGAAGATAAACAGAATGATATTATATGTATATATATATATATATATATATATATATATAGATTCAAGATTCAAGAAGCTTTATTTATCCCGAAGGAAATTATTTTGCAACAGTTTCAATACAAAGGTGGAAAGGGATCAGAGTAACAATAAGCATAAACATAAATCAAATCAAAACAAAGCTAACGTCAGATAAATCAAGCAATGAACTAAGTGTGACAGAGTGCAAAAGACATCGTGGTTAAGCGTAGGTATATACAATATACAACAATACGCACTGTTCAGTTTAGCAGCAGATTGAAATGAAGTAAGTACAAACTAGATAAGTGAGAAGGAGCGATAAGTTATAAGTGTTAAAAATGTTAAAAATGTAGCAGCATGTCCTACAGAACTAAGTGACAGTATGGCACAGTGGAGTGTAGCAGCATTTCGTACTTAAGTAAGTTACAGTAAACCACAGTGAAATGTAGCAGCATGTCCTAAAGCACAGTAAGTGTAGCAGCAGATAGTACAGTACCATTAATAAATAAATAAGTCATGTATATATATATATATATATATATATATTGGCAGTGTGTTAAAAGGCGACATGCCTAGTGCATTTGGTAAGTTTGAAAGCTGATTTAAAGTTATCATGTTAATAAGATGTCATTACATTGTTTTAAAAATGAACAAACTAGTAGCCTAAACTGATTATAGTGATATAGTATACTCAGAAGAGATGTGTCAAAAACTCTTAGCTGGGGGCATCCCTAAATTTGAACATAGTTGTCATATATACACCCTACAGTTATTTGTTCAGTCTCTTATTTTCACTTCATCAGACAGCTTTTTTAAAGTGTTGTTATTAATGTTGTTTGTACTGTTCTAATCTTTATTTTAAAAATGATGCCTTCATTTTTTGTAATTTCCTCCTTGGTATTGAGTATTTTCCCGGGTATCGATATCGACTTCTATCGAAATTCTAGTTTCATGACAAAAAATATTTGTGAGTGTGAACAGGAACTGACACCTATATTGTGTATAATTTCTTCCTAGCAAATAAACCTTTGTTTGGAAGGACACATTGGTGCAGAGTTTTGCAAATTTGTTAATGCATCCTAACATAGATTCAATCAATCTTCATTGTATTGGAGCAACAGCGTGGAGTTTCAAAGGCAGATGTGTTAATACCTAGGCACAAATAAACAAAACAATCAATGCCATGACTAAGTGAGAACATTTTAAATTTTATTTAAATTCTTTAAACAAAAAAGACATGCGAGAGTATGAGGGAGAGTGAGTAAAACAGAAGGAGTCATGCTGATATAAGGTGGTGCACTCAGACAGTGGCTGTTAGGCCTGAAGGTGAACCAATCAATTATTCTCCACCGTCAATAATTCAGAGTAGACCAGTGGCTCTCTCTGCATATGTGTGTATGGACCAACACAGACACACACACACACACACACACACACACACTCTCTCTCTCTCTCTCTGAGCGGCCAGCCCAGTGCCCTGATTTGATTTAAGATGACCAGTCAATGTGGATCCAAGGCTTCAGAGAGCCGATGCTTTAAATTATTGCTCTGCTAAGAGACAGAGGGGGAGCAGTATTTTCTCCCTCCAAGGCAAAGCCGTCTAATTCCAATTCCCTCTCTCTTCAATTCCACTACTCCTCTCATCTTGCACATTTACTGTTTTGCACTATGCTTCCTCTCAAAATCTCCTTTTCCTGTTTTTTTTTTCCTGCATTCCATCTTTCTCTCATCCTTGCTGTGTCTTTGTCTTTCTCTCTCTAACACACACACACACACACTCAACCATGCATGCAACCTTGCATGGACACACATACATACTATCCATTTCTCTGTAATTGAAAAGATGCCCTGGCTGTTTGCCACACGACTAAAATGGATCAGATGGCAGAATATCCCTGAGGTAGTACATCTCCAACAGAGAGAATTAAAGAGAAAAATCTCTCTCTCTGTCTCTCTCTCTCTCTCTCTAGTCAAAGACAGTGAGTAAGGCTGACTGTGCCATTCCTAATGTCCCAGCTCTCTCCTTTCTTTGTCCCAGCCTTCTATTATAATATGAATGGACCTGTTAAAGTAGGATTGGACCATTTGTCTTGTGTGAGTTTCCTCTTCCCAACACAAGGACTAGAAAATGACTCCTCAGCTATTCAATAACAGGCACGATTCTGAAGTCTCGGAGATGAAAGCAGACAGGAGAAAGATTTTTTTTTCTCCTTGGCTGAGATGACGGAGAGAAAATCAACAATCCATAACCCCGCAAACAGCAAATAGTCAATTATGAGTCAACACAACTAAAATCATCCCACTTTATCTCCTCAAAGTTTCTCTCCCTCAGTATTTCTAGTTTGGGACAACAGGGTGAGATCTGTTACTGTGTATTTTCGATGGTTGGAAGAAAAGACTAAGACTGGCCTCATGACAGGCTAACAGAAGTGAGAAGAGGAATGTAGAGCTGTGGATCACAATAAATAAAAAAGGGCTCGAGTGATGAGATTAAAAACGCCGCGTGAGAGATCTAAGTGTGGGAGTAATAACTCAGTGCCTCACAACAACCACCTGGCAGCTTTGCATTGTTTATGTTCTTAAAAACCGAAGCCACAGTCAATTAAAAAACTGTGTGCAACCACGCATGTCAGTCATGATGAGTAGCAGGATACAAGCAACCAGGAAAACGGTTGACAGGGTTGGCTGATATGGATCAAATTCAATTCAATATCTTTATTTATTTGTCAATCACAAAATACACAAGAGCTTCATCTTAAGACTATCACATACACCTCAGACTGTCGAAGACTAAACTATATAAAGCCCACAGGCAAGACACACAGGTACAAAAACAAATTGGTATCAATAAAGTATTTCTATTCTATTCTATTCTATTAAATACAATATCAATTTAATCACATAAAAACATAACAAAAAAGGACACTGAGTTCATTCGTGCAAGGTCCTTATTCTGAGAAAATAAGCTCTATCCAATACTTCATAGCCTGCTTAAAATGTGTCTCTGCTTCAGTGAGTTTCAGAAATACTGGCACTTTATTCATCAATTGCAGCTGTACGTACATATTTATTTTTGTATGTATAAATTATGTTGAGCTGAGGCGTTTACAGTAGTTGGGCAGATATTTGGGGACCTTATGAATGATTTTATCGGTCCCACAGTCCCAACATGATTTTTGTGACGCTTTTTTCAACAGGAAGCCAATTAAGTTTTTGGAAAACGTGCTGAACTAAGATGGGTAACTTTAACATAACCCTGATTAACTTGTTTTGGGCAGTCTGGAGTTTATATTTGTTTATAAAAAATATGTATTCAAGATCAAGGCTCCAAGTTCAATTTCTTAATCCAATAATCATTATGGAATTGGCAGTGCTCCCATACTAAGCGACCACCATAGATTACATAACAGAAATAAAAAAGCCTACAATCTGACATAATTCAAAACCATAAAGTCAATGCAGTGTTCCGTACTGTCTTCAAACATGTAAAACTAGATCTCCAATATCTTATTTTGTTAGATTTGACTTAAGATCTGACTGAAATAACACAGTGAAATATAAATATTTATGGATAAGTAAATTGTACTATGGTGTATGTTTTTTCTAGTATTATTCCTGTTTATTTCAACTGAGAAATGTTTTTACTTTATTGGACAGATGATAATAGAAATATTCAAACAGAAAAGAAGAGGACAGAGAAATGTACGACATTTACTCACAAAAGTACTACAACAACAACAACAACAACAGCATTATAGTCCACTATAGCAAGAAATGAGCAGTCAGACAACCAGACCAACAGTTTAGCTATATTATCTGTATAACTTTATTTAAAAAATACTCCCATAATGCTGATAACAGCTCATTGTGCAGAAGACGTATGTGCATGCATGTCTAAAGTACAGTAGGTATAAAAAGTAAAAGTTGAATGAGAGGGTTACTGTTATAAATGGTTCACCTTTGTTTTCTCACCCAAATATGTTTGAAGGGTTTGATAATTCAACCCAATCCACTTAAAGCAATTCTTCCCTTTCTGGCATTTTTACACTTGTCTTTTGTAATCTTAAAATGCTTATGGCACACTAAATCTACCAGGTGTTGAAAATCATCAATATTCAATTCTCATATATTTCTGATAAAAGTCTGACCAATCATTTTATTCAGTCAAATAAAATTATTTCCCCAGCTTCCTGCCTGTCATCCGCTCTGTTTCAATTGCGCTGCCCATGTTGCGTGGAACCTCCTACTAGCGAATTCAGGGTAGGTTGATCTCCCCCAAATTTGCTACTAGGAAGGTCCACTTTGATAGGCATTCCAGTGCACTTTGCCTAGTTGGAGGTCCGAAACGTCGGACTTCCCCTAGAAAGTGGTTAATGTAATGTGGCTGATCTTAGTTATTAAACGAGCCTATGTAAACCTAACTGATAGAAGCAATGACCAAATACAAAATATGATCCAAGTCATGATGAATCAGCATTTTAATTTCGGTTTTATCTATAGCATGCCATACCAATACAAGGCTATGTTTTGAATGAAACTGCGTGTGTGCGCTGTACGCTCATGTTTAACAGTATCAGAGCCGTGGCTCTCTGTGTCTCGGTTCAACAGACAACAGGTCTGATTGGATTAAGACCCTCTTTAGTGGATTAGTCATGTCTGGTATGATGCTGGACACATGGAGAGAGAAAGAGAGTGAGAGAGAGCAGAGAGACGGTTTTGTGTGTGTATTTAAATCTCTTGTATGTGTGTAAGTTTAATCTCATAACTGTGACAAAGGGGGTTTTATCACAACCAGTGTACGTGAATGAAATACCAGGATAAATGCTGATGCTATAATGGAGATTGGCAGCTCATTAAGTTTGTAAATGTACCAAACATCCACCACTAAGCTGAAAATTCCTCCTAATTGCCATAATAAATAGCTGTGAGTAATGTAGGCACAGTGCTGTCCTAATGTGTACTTGTATATTAAACGATAGACATATTCATCGGAACCATCACTGAGGATCATCAAACCTCGTAAAAAATGTGAAGAATGTCCCTCCGAGTTCATCAAATGAAAGTTTAGTCGTCGTAATAACTCATAAAACATGATAATTGACTCAGTTTGGAGTTCATGGTGCAGACCATTATACCTCCTGACTCGAATTGTAGACAGTAATGTTTAATAAAATGCTGCATAATTTACAACATTGTATAATGCTGTTGTTCTCTGCACTTGCTCCTGAAGATTATGTTTGCATCTTCAACCACACTATTTCCTGTCGCTCCTGCATTAGAATTCACCATACAAGTACATTTTGCAAGCAAGCTTAAGTCTTGTTGAACAGTACACAACATTTTGACTTTGTCACATTGTTGTCATTTTCCTTTTCATTAGGTTATAAATAGGGCTGAAACAATTAATTTAGTAACTCGAGTTACCGACCTGATCAATCTTTACAGTTTTGTTTGAGGAAATGTGTCGCGTTTTGTACGTTGCTTGTTGTTACGGTAAACAGGAAGAGAGCAAGTCGCTCTTCCTGATAATATCTATCTCTAATTCATTTTCTAAATGAGTCTGTTTGTCTTTATAACCTGTTTGAAACACGCCTCTCTCACTCTCTCTCCCCCTCACGCACACACACATACACAAACACAAACACAAACGAACACACACACACACACACACACACACACACATACACACACACACACACACACATCCCTGTTAGGTTACCACACCAAATAGGCCTACCCCAGAGACATAAATATATTTCAATGCAAAATTCAGATTTTTTATTTTTTTATCTGATTACTCGATTACTCAGATCAATAAAGATTTGATAGCTGCAGCCCTTAGTTAGATAGTTAGTTAGTTAGTATGAGCCTGTGAGAGGCAGGCGGCGAAGCTGAAGTAGATGAAAGACAAAAGGGACTTTTCACGCAGAGGTTTGGCTACAGCACCTCAATGAAGGAACGCTCACTTTTTGGTCATCCAAACAGACCAAGCAAAGGCGGCGTTAAGGGCCCTTTGAGTTCAAACCGAACATTCAAGGCATTCAGGAAGCAAAAGATGCGTCTGCACAGTGAATCAACCAATCAAAGCCAACCCGACCCACAAACTGTTAACTTTATACAATATAGTAGCACACTTGTACGTGAAGAGACGGACAGAAGCGTTGTGACTGTGCATGTGTGTGTTTGAAAGCGGGAGAGAGATGGTGGACTATTGCATTGAGTATTTCTGTAAGTTAATAATAACTTAAACTTGTAAAATCCATAACATTTAAGATACCTAGTTTCTAACCATCTCTTTGGCGGTAACATGTAACTAGCCTGTTCTTTCAAAGCGTTTTTTTAACTCACTCTTTAATAGCTAGGAACTTAAAAGACAATTAACTAGATAAAAATCTTAAACTATTAATAATAGCTCCTCTGAATGCTGCTTTGTCACTTTTTGACCTGTCTGTGGCTCTACTCACACATCATTACTGTGTGCCGTTCTGCCCTGGTGGCTTTCCCATTCACACAGATGTCGCTCATCGCTGTTGCAGTTCTGTTACTACCTTCATTGCTTGCTCAGACGCGCAACACATTTTCCCCCCATTCTGTCTTCCTGCCTTTCACACAGACGGTGGGGCGTAATAAAGTCACAACAGCCCCACAATGAACAGGCAGTCAGAATGTAGGCAAAGAAAGTTGGATAACAAGAACTCCTTTTTTTGTAAAAATTAACTGGTTAGTTACCTGTCAATGGGTGTCAGGATACCAAAAGCATTAACATAACAACAAATTAGTTTACCTGTGCTCCCTCTACCATGAAAAGTTAAAACATGAAAAACTGAATTTAACGCAGAAAAGTGGTCATAGTTTAGATGAATTCAAGAAGATTATGTGAAGAGTACCTCAAGAGTCACTTGTCACAGCAAGTGCTTTGAGTCAAGTTTGAGTAATTCTCTCATTAAGTGTGGTGTGCTGATGCATCTACTCAAGTTTATTAATTGTGACATAAAAACGCTGAAATAAAACTGTTATGAGCCATAATTTATTAACTTTGAAAGAAAATGAGAGTTTTGCTAATTGCAGACCAGTTAGTGCAGACTTATCGGTCACCACCACATAACCTTCTCCATCTGTGACAATGTGGTCCATGTTGTATTGTAAGACAGAGGTAGTGTGTGGTGGTGACTCTACCTTGACCTTCTCTGCAGTCCTCTCCTTCCTCCTGCCACCATGGAGCAGCCTGCCTTTTAATTACCTGGACCACGAGAGCGAGCTAGTGAAGGAGAGAGTGTGCGACTCTGTGTGTGTGTGTGTGTGTCAGAAGGAGGCAGGGAGCTAGTGAAGCATGACATTCCAGTCTGCCTCATAAACTGTAAACTGATATTGTCTCTGAATGCAAAACCCAACAGGAGAAAAGAGGAGGGAAGGTGCGATTTGGGGATGTGGAATTGGAGAGGAGGAGGGTCTGTGTGCGGTAAATCAGAGCAAAGCGTGGCTCCCAGTGTGCAGCAGATTGCCTCAGCTCACACCACTGCCTCCACAAATTAATACCATTGATTTTCCTTTGCCTGGCGTCCGGCACGCGCACACACACAAACACATGCAGACATACACACACACACACACACACAGAGACATACACATACACGCACATACACACACACACACACAGCTGGTCAGAAGGTGTACGCAAAGGATAGTGGATCTGTGGATCAAACTGCTGGAGGAGTCTTTACTGCCTCCTTTAACACACACACACACACATACACAAAATGAATGATGGGATACAAATGAAAGGAAGGAAAAATAAACAGTCAGTTGTGATACCTCCCTTAACACAGGGACTGGCAGAGGCACAAAAGCACACTTGCGCTCGCGCTCAAGCACACACACACACACACACACACACACACACACACACCACACACACACACACACACACACACACACACACATACACACACACACACACACACACACACACTCTCTCTAGTATTGGAGGCCTGCCAGGTGAATGAAGCAGAAGCAGAGGGATTGTTAAAATGTTTTGAATGCTGAGAAATATCCAAACAGATAACTAAACGCATAATAATGCTGAGCCAGAGAGCTGAGAGGACTACCATGGAGCATCTGACACTGAGTGACATACAAATCAGACAGACAGAGATCCAGTATGAGATGAAAAGAAAAAGGGACTGAGAGGAGAGAGACAGAGGCTGTTCCCCTCTCTCTCCTTCATTCTCAGTGAGCTTCCTGATGAATGCAGCTGATTGCAGTAACTAGAGGGCAGCAGGAAATTATCATTAATAATCCCCAGCCAAGTCTTAACCATATGTCCTCCTCTACTGCATCACCTAGCTCATCTATCACTGTGTGAGTGTGTGGGTGAGACCACTTTTTAGCCTCTTCTCAAAATCAATTGAAAAACATCGTCAAACACAAATGAGTCAGCTGGGGGCGGAGTGGTCAAGAAAAGGGAACCACTCTATCTTTTTTTTTTACGTGGTGGCACCTCTGTTTTAGTTCATGCAGTAGTTCATGATGTATCATGCATATAACATTTTATCTTTTTTTTTTTTTCAAACTTGTGAACCTGTATAGCTACATAAATTTGGAGTTTTGGAATGTGGGTTTTGTTAAGATAAAACTGGTTTATTTTGATGTTTTTTAGTTGCAGGCATGGTTTAGGCAGGCAGTAGGTGGTCACACTTGGGGGTGGTGTTCTTGACTCATTAGCTGTGTGGAGAGGCTTGGTGGCCACAAGGAAGATACCAAAGGGAAGACATTTTGGAAGACAGAAAGACAGAGAACGTGGTCTTCTCACACACCACAAATGATCATTGTATATGCACCTTTTAAACTGAGCATTCACATTCAAGAGCAGGAGAAACTGCACCCAAGGGGTGTCCAAAAGAGATGCTTGCTTCGGGTGAGCTTACCAGGGGAAGTGAGTCTGGACTAGCAGTGAGTCAACCACACACATACACCCCAGAGAGGAAAGGTTGCATTCATCCGGAAACGCGTCTGGTTGGGGAAGCCATGTAACAGGGTTGGACAGAACAAACTATTAGAAGGTGTTTCTTTTAGCTCTGAAGAAATTAAAATGTGCATTTTTCTGAGATTCTGATATTTTGTAGGATTAATGAGTAATAAACAATATTAAGTTTTAAAATGTTGGGCACTACAGCTATTTATAGAAGTTTATGATGGACTCCAGTAGGGGTGACTGCCAATCTCACAGTTGAATCGTTGCAAAATGTGAATATGAAACAATGGATTATTTCAATCTGGCTCTGGGGTGGCTGAATGTCTGATTTTAAATATGAATGCTTGGTTTCTCCCAATAAACCATGATAAATAGCCTGGGTATAAATATAAGCCTATTAATAAATACTATTGCTAAATATGTGAAAATAACTCATGTGCTTTTAATGTATCTCCTTAGTGTGTGGGAATAACTCCCTCCCCCTCGTAGACTAAGTTGTACTATCCAGGATACAGCACCGTCAGAGCGCATCTTGGCTTGGCTTTAAATCTGTCTGGGTGCCAGAAATACAAATAAATACAGTCTGCTACTGTTTAATCAACAGCATCATTTCATCTGAATATTTGTCCATTTGTTGTTTTTCATTATAGACGTTCAATCCAACACAGTCTGACACAGCAGCGTGAAAATTCTAAATATACCATTAGCTATTGTCAAAGAAAGATACAAACAAAACACATTTATGTTATAACAACAAATACGTAATAAGATGCCCCTATTAGAATTCAGAAATCACATCTCTCCATAACCCTGTCGTAACGTGTGACAGCGCAGCATTGGACTCACACGCAGCTACCGCTGTCTGCGTAATTGCTCGCGACCCCGGATCAGAGGGTTTTTCATGAGCAAAAAAAAAGAAAATAGAACTGATTCAAAGATTAGTTGACTATAGGCAATAGGTGACGAATCAAATTTGACTATGACAATTTTAGACTCCAGTATTGCAGCGTTTCCATGGCAGGAAGTGACACCCATAACAGAAATAAAACTAAGTGCTGGTATAGAGAACTTCAAATTAAATATATCTGTATATGTCTACAATGTGAAATGTAGTTATGTTTTTCTATGGAGGCTGCAAAGCTCAGTCAGCGTGAATTGGTGCAGCTACTGTCTCCTGTTCTGTCAGATGGTAAAATGGCTGCTCTGCAGAGGCCATATTTTTGTGTATAAACCGCTGGTCCACTGCCACATAGCTACTTGCCTGTTAGCCTTGTGCAAGCTATTTTATGGAGGCGGAGTAAACACTCTCTCAGCAGAGTTTATCAACCAGTCTCTCATCACTGTGCAAGGTCACATTCTCAGAGTCAGTGCAGAATGTGTATGTATGTGTGTGTGTGTGTTTTACAGCAGCAGACCTTGCAAACGGAGTGAAACAGAGCATTGGAGCTGTTACAATAAGGCAGCCTGTTGAGCATGGAAAGCTCAGTTGCTGCAGTCGGTCTGTCATAGTATACACAAAGACTCAAATACACACATATGCTCATGTACACACACACACATACACACGCCTGCCATCTCTAATGATGATTTATGCCCAGCCAGAGAGCAGGCATGCATAACTGTAGAAGGCACAAACACACACAGATCCACTCACACATGCACTCACAGCTAAATACACAGGGATACTGTATTTCCCCATCACTCCCTCTAGCTAACTCTCTCTCTCTCACACAGCTCTTAAGAGGAAAAAATGACAAGATGGATGTGTTGTAACAGCAGTGAGAACCAGGGAAAGAGCAACGGGGAAATGCATATTGGAAGATGGAATAAATGAGAGCTGAGAAAAAAATGTGAAAATGGATGGAAGCAAGAGACAGAAAACGAAAACGAGAGAGAGAGAGAGAGAGAGAGATAGTTATCTCCCTGTTGACTATCACAGTCTAAGCTCATTTACCATGTACTATCTGTGATACTGCTGTAGCTGTCCAATATCTTTCGAGATATTTCCTTGGAGAAAAACTGCTCATTTTGTTCTCCTCTTAGCGCAGAATACACTAAGCCACTGGTCTTATTGAAAACACATTTCTCACATGGATCCTCTCTCTGCAATGTGTGTGTGTGTTTATGTATCTGTATATGAGGGGATGAGTTTGAATGAAAGACTCTGCTTGGCATAAGACATAATATTAAGGAATTAAAGCTTAAAAGTAATCAACTGCTGGGAAGATGCACATGCTAAACTTGCAAACATTGTATAAACATACAGTACAGGACACAAAGAAACACACACACACATTAACGATTCACACAGGCTCACTGCTGGTGATATCTGGTCTCAGTCAGAATAATTAGAGGCTCAGATGCTTCATTCATGCTGTTTGGTTGGTGATATCAAAGTACCAGGACGACCCAGACACTATCCTGTCTCATCACCAATAAGTCAGTTGAGGGGAAGGGAGACATTTGTCTTGATCATATTTAACTAAAGTCATGTCTTTAAAGCAAGGCAAATTTAGATCATCTACAAGGCCATAGCACTCCACTCACATCAGCAACTAACTAAAGTACACAAGAATGCAATTCCCTATCTGTAGCTGTTTTATTCTTTTGAACAATAAAAAGGTACAGTATGCACTGTTTATATTGTCTGGGGATTCATGTCTGTGATCTACAAAGCACTGTGTGCTGTTAAGAAGTATAAACATTGTTTATAAATACATTTCCAATTTTAATTTTAAGTTTCTGACATATTTAATGTTTGAAGTATTATTACTTTAAGGTGCTTTGGGGCCAATGTGTCCTCAGTATTCATAGCATCGATGCATCTGTTATTGTGAGTGTTAATGGAGCAGATGCTATAGATGCTACATTTTACAGTAAAAAAGAAGAAGAAGAAGAATTCCTTTATTAGTCCCGCGAATGGGGAAATTCAATTTTCACTCTATTATTTTTTCATTTTACACGCACACAGGCCCGAAATATACACACATGCACAGACAGGACCTATAAACATGCCACTAATGGAGAGATGTTAGAGCGAGGGGGCTGCCAGTGACCGGCGCCCCGAGCAGTTGGGGGTTCGGTGCCTTGCTCAACAGCACCTCAGCAGTGCCCAGGAGATAAACTGGCACCTCTCCAGCAACCCTCCGATTCTCAGCCCAGTCACCTATGGACTGAGCTACTACCGCCCCCAAAGTCAGAAGTAAAATTCTTGTTTATGTAACTGCATGCTGAAATAGTTTAGTAGTGAGTCTACATTCACTGTAGTAAATGTAGGGACAGTGACATGGGATAATGACAGTAAAGTGTTTGATAACAAGTTGTAGAATTTACAACTTTGTGGAATACTGTTGTTGGCAAAATCCGGTCTGCTTGCACCGCCTGCTCCCGTCCAATCTAAAAATAGGCAAAGAGGTTGAGCATGGATGAAGCTGAGGCGGGCAAAAATCAATGCTGTCAATGCTAGCTAGCTGTGATGTCAATCACCTGTCAATTAAAGTGGCCACGCTCTTAATTATGCAGAACTTATTATTGTTATTTTGTACCAGGCTGTAAACATGTTTATGTCTGCTGTAAGGTTGGGCATTTTAACACTTTGGCACTTCCACATTCACTTCCTTTTTTTAGCATTGAAGGTTGCCACTTGGTCAAAATTAACTGCCAAGGAAGAGTCGTGACTTTCTTCATGTGTACATGTTAATATTGTGTCAGCTGGTGACTTCATGCGATCAGACAATGTAATCTGTCCATAGTTCTCTGTCCCTATAAATGTATACCTATCAATTATTTTTGTATTGACCAACTCCATAGCTAATCTTGAAAATCAGCCCAGAACATCAGAGCAGCTGTTAGTTTGTTTGTCTCTAATTTTATCAAATGTAACCAATGATATTAAACTGTTCTCCTAGAGTTGCTGCACACACTGCATGACACCAAACCAAGAGTATAGCTAATACGGCACTGAGCCGTCACATGACATCACATTCCCCATCCCCGTAAGATGATGATGCCATTTTCATTAAAAATGCTTCTAAATCCGTCTTGCTTGGAAAGATATGAAGTCTTTCTAATTAATGTCTATTAGAATTTCAGATGTAGCATAGACCCGGTTGTGAGTGAAGTAGACTCAAGTGATTCATTTTAGATGGGATTTAGTACAATCTGAGGTTTCAAAGAAAATATAAATGATCACCCTCTCACCGCTGTGCGTAAAGATACAGATGGTGAACTTTGAATGTGTTCTTTCTTTCTAAGATTGCTGTGTCGTTGGGGAAATTAGAAAAAGAAACCCACTGAAACCGCACCATCTGTATCTTTACACTTGGTGTCAAGAGGGTTTTTAATTGAGGCAATTAAGGCCATTTGAAACTAGGTGAATACATTTACAAATTAGGTTTTGTTGCCATTTAAATTCCACACCTTTGCACTGCCGTGGTGAGTATACTTACACTATGTGCCTTGCAGTAAATCATTATAACCAGTAGTCCATGTCCCATCGACATTCATAGCAGATTCCTATGTTCACATCAAATAGACTAACTGCAATTCCAAATGTGAAAATTGATCTAATTCAAGATCCAGTGTAAAAGAAGGTGGTAATTTCCTTATTTGAGTAAATTCCAACTATAATGTTCTGAAGGTATTTTACTAAGCTGTAGACATAATGTAACATAATGACTTGACTTAAACAAACTGTTCACCATCCTGTGGTTCCTATTACAATCCCAGGCACCCATGGACAGTGAATCTCTGAACTTCTTCTCCCAATGTTTTCTTTCTTTGTTTCAAGATTTTTTGGGAGGATTTTGTGAAGCTTTGGCAGAGGCTTTTTGAGAAAATAAATGATACTGAACTTTCTAGTATAACTAAAATTAACCTGTCTTTTGAATTGACTACAGCTAACAGAAATCACAGTACCATTTTGGCGTAACAGAGCTTACTGCAGGGTTTCTGGCAAATAATTGCCAAAGAAATAAACAGATGGGGGATTTTTTTCTCTTTCGGTGGCACCACAAACCGCATGGGAATACTGCTTTTAGCAGCCATAACTAGATGTCAGTCTAGCCCCTTTCCCCTACTCTGCTCAATCCCTGTTCTTCCTATTCATTTCCGTCTGTTCTCCTCTCCTTTCATTATCTCTCCTCCCCTCCTCAGAGCAGTTGTGTCCTTGCAACCCCCTCAATCATCCCCACACAGGGAGAGTTGGAGGCAGTCCAAGCCCAGTCCCTTGAGTCCTGGCTGGGTGACTTCCAACCCCGCTCCCTAGGCTTCACTCCAGGCCTGTGGGCCTGAGAGCTGGCAGCTTAGGGAGGCTATTGTCAGAGAGAGATTAACCACACATAGCAGCTATTATAAAAAATACACATGCATACAGACTCATCTTGATACATACAGAGACACATATTCCCTAAACATAAAAGCTATTGTTAAACGTCAAAGAAGACGTGACACGGCACCAAGCACTACAACACAGCCCTGTAGATTCTCTCACTGATACTGTACAAGGTGAGGAAATGTCATGTGTGTGCACACCAGTGGTATGTACACATTTAAGCTTGCACATGCTATGTGCCTGGTAATTAATCCTGCTGAGGATATTGATTTTCTATTCATGGGTATCCCAAGTGGGGATAGGGCTGTATCTTTATCAGCCCCCAACACACACAAACACAAACACACACACACACACGCACGCACACGCACACGCACACGCACACGCACACGCACACACACACACACACACACACACACACACACACACACACACACACCAGGTGTTATCCTAAATGTAAAACAGTTAAGATGATCTACTGTATAGGGGCCTCCAGATTCCAGTCTATATGGAAGTGTGTGTTGTTAACACACCACAAAACAGTTGTGTAGAATACAACATGTATGTTTCCATGCAAATGTAAGGGCCCATGGAAGCAGTGACTGCTACTTACACACAAGACATATAAACCCACACAACATTCACAATACTAATCCCCCCCAAATAAACCCAGCAGCAGGGGACAGAGATGGGATGATGGCAGAAGAGATAAGAAAAAGAGGAAGAAAGCGGAGAAAAGGATGTGAGCTGCTGTGTCCCACATACAAACACTACAAACCCCCTCCCTCATTCGCCACTCTTCTCCTCCCTCCTCCCTGATTATCGCCCCCACCCCCTTCCGCCTCTCTCCCCTCTTCTCACCAATCTCTACACCCCTCTTCACCCCTCTTCTCCCCCCCCCTCACTACAGAATCCCAGCAGCAGCTCACAGGAGAGGTGGCACACTTTGTGGATAAATTTAGAAATGAGGTGCAATCCCAAGGCCAGCACAGAAAAGAGAAAAGTAGAGACAACACACGTGTGGCACATCACATGCACACACAAACCAATGTCTCAACATATCCTTGGCAGACATGACATGATGGGTAGAGAGAATTAAAACAAACACACATTAGGGGGATTTTAGCATGGCTTTACAATGATCCTAGAAGAGAAGAGACGAGATAGAAGGCATTGTGAGGAGCAAGGACCACAGCTGAAGAAGAGAAGAGAGGAAACCTGACTAACCACGTCATACTCCTCTGTTCAATGGCTGGGAGTTGTGGTGTGAATCTTAATGCCAGAGCTGACTGGACCCTCTGACGAGAGGGAGAGAGGGTGTCAGAGAGGAGTGGAGGAGAGCAAGTGACTTTGGACTGATGGGGAGATGGTAAAGAGGAGGGAAAGAGGAGGGAAAGTGACTTTGAGGCAGAGAGAGGACGCTTGGCTCCTTGAGTTCTAGGTTTGAAAACTCATCATCTCATACAGACGTTTACTCACAAACACACCCACAGACACAGACACACACACACAGACACACCGAAACTCTGCCTCAGTGTGCAACAGCTTCTCTGCTTCACTGCTCAACCCTGAACAACCTCTTTCCTCCCTTATAACACATGTGCTGCCCTCCATCTCTCCCCTCCCTTTTCTTTTCCAATCTTATTATTACTATCTCACCTCTCTTCTCAACCGTTGCCCCTTCCCACTGCTCCTCTCTCTTTGGGATCCATTTGACTATCCCACCATTCATCACAAGTGCATACATTTTACTAAGAGCCGTCAGCGGGAAATAAAAACTCTGCACCCGGGCAGGTTTAGCTGCATTCTCTGCCTACTGAGCTACACAGGACGCTCAGTGACAGTGTTCATGGACCTCACTGCTACATTCACACAGTAAGTTAATGTTTCGGACTGACAAAGTTATTTCCTGCAGTAATTATGGTTTTGTTATGTGAAACAGTGAAATGACCACTGTGTGTACTAACAGGTAAATTGCCCCTTCACTAACACGACACCAAAGATGGATCATATGATAGATTTAGAATATGGCTTTACAGCAGTTTACCATTTTAACAACTCCAAGTGCTATCTACCATACAATCTGTGATAAATCAAAAGTGACTTCAAATGTTTCACATGCCTTACTTTCCCGTGCACAAACACTCATTTCACAGAATTTTGGTCAATCCTAGAATAAAATCTTGACATTATAAATACCAATGAAATAACTGAATTGGGTGGACCATCTTTAGATCATATATCACTCTGTTCTCCATCTTCATAAATTACTAGGGGTGTGACGAGACCCTCCACTCACAGCCGAGATGAGATGAGATTTTAACACTATATTTAACTTTCAATATTGTCTTGATTTTGATTTCAGCAGAGAGCTGTTGTGGTGCTGCATGTGTCTTTGCACAAAAGACCCAGCAGCTGTCACTCAGCTCAGGAGCTGCCGACAGACAGCTGACACCAACGCATTCTCTCTACTTGCCACATACGGAGGGGCCGACAATGTGACTATAACTTGTAGTCTGATGTTAAAGAAGCTGCAGGGCTCACATGTTATGTTTTTACAGCGCTGACAGCACTATCTTTTTACAGTGCTCACTGCTTACATGTTGTTCGTGTCTTATATGTCACTTTGTTGCTGTTTATCCAAATAGTACCTATTGATATCGCGAGACAACTTTTACCTCAATGCGAAATATTGTCACATTTTAATGGTCGTAGGGCGATATCTCATCGCACCCCTATAAATTACTGGTATTGTTGGAGAGTAACACATTACTTAAAAAGACATGACAGTAACAAGAAGTATAAGGGATCACAATGTATGTCAGTAATGTCCTAGCGACAATCTCAATGTAATCAATGTAGAAGTGCCAAAAACTGCAGTTCATCGAGTGGCCATTTGAGACTGGCTCCAAAACAGAGCAAATTCGACAAGGATTAGAGCTCCTATAGAGCCCTTTGCTAAAATGCCCAACTTCACAGCAGAAATGAACATGTTTACTGCCTCTTTGATCTTCATGATGTCTTTTTAGAAACCTATGGGTATATTTTGTACAGTCTACGGTAATAACGATACAGTTACTTATCCAAGCAATGCTCTGTTACTTTGGTACTTTAAGGTCCAGCTTCTTGCCTTCTTTCCAGGAGTTTAATGAAGGGTTGATAAATATCATCTCTAAAGCACCTTTTCCACACCCACTAACATCTGGCTTTTGTCTTTAGTGGGAAAGCTTGAACTTCCTTCGGGATTAATAAAGTTTTTTTTCTATCTTTTATTGATCTACAATTGGTATTCATTCCTGGTACAAATGACTCTGCAGTTGTTCCAGGTATTTATCAGCTCCAGCTCCAATCTGCAGTGATAGAAACCTGATACCCAGGTGGACAAGCAAATTTTCACCTCTTTTCCGGCACAATACTATGATGTGCGTTACCTCCATCGGTATCTTCAGCCACTAATTCCATCCATCTCCGTGCAAGTAGCGCTCCAAATTAGTCGGCACAGTTTGAAGGAGAGACTGAAAAGATAAAAAAAAGTCACTACTGTTTTTAACTGTATCAAAAAAGTTGAGATAATGGCAACAAAAGACTGGAAAAGTTGTGAAATGCTGAAATGTCTGACAAGCCAACACTTGAAATTCTTTTTGAAAATCATCAGTCAATCATAAATGTTCATTATCAAACGTACAATACAACAAAGGAGACCCCAAACTGTTGAGCAGCAAAAATCAAGCAAGAATGGGAAAACATTCCACTTTCACAATTACAGTAATTGGTCTCAACAGTTCCTAAACATAGAGTGTTGTTAAAGAAGAGGTGATGCATTGGAGTGGTTGTTTTGAAACACTTTGCTAGTATCAAATTTTAAATGAAGATATCATTCTCAAAAACATTTGCATATTTTATACACATTCTGTTTTTTATTTATAGTACAGAGCATCACAACTTGTTTTAGTGGTTTGGCCTACATTAAAAACACCTGCTAATTTTGTGTTCACTGCAGAAACTGGTTCCAGATTGTGAGCTTGGCGCCTCCACTAGCTGGAGGTGTGGGGAAGCACACTGCAGGAAAAAGGACAGCTCTTTATAGTCGGTAAATAACTTCATAGGCTAACTGCTAGTTAAACTAAAATGTCTCACTTTGTATTTCAAGTGTTAAATTCAGAAGATGCAACATATGGGCATGGAGGCCTAAATGCACCTGGACTGAGTAGCAGAAATGATGTAAATATTGTAAAAAACCCAACACACTTTGTTTTCACTCTCCAAATCTGTAGCAATCACTTGAAATGTTTCAGTCACTTCAGTTATAGAATGCACATGTTTTGTGTTTGAGCATAACCCTGTCACAATAACCTGGAGTGTGAAGGCCAAACCATATTTGACTGGCTGCATGAATGCATCTTCAACACTGCCAACAAAAAGAGCACTGATAAACATCAAGCATATCACACTGCAATGTTTTGCCATTCTTACTTTCAGCATCATGGAAGCAAAATACAAACCATGAAACATTAAAACAAAGGAAAGTCTTGTCAAAGCACTGGCTGAGATGTGGGAGGCTATTAGGAAGAATTAAAGATTGTGTGTAGGTGAGTGTATGTCTTTGTGCTTTCATCTGTCACACAAGAACTCTGACAAACACTTAATGTAATACAGTTTGGATTCAGAGTCTGCCTTGTCATGGTAATGTGTTTGGAAAGCTGGAAGTCAAAAGCAATTAGAGAGAGAGACTGAGCCCCATAGCTTCAAACAGAAAGCACTACACAAAATACGAATCTCCTCAATGGTTTAAAAAAAATACATTTATCTGTGAAATTTAGTCACAGTGCAGTAAGCATAATTTGATGCCGGAGTATACATTCACGTTCTGCAATGCAGAAGGTTTGGCGTGCTACACAGTAAACACACACAGAGCGCTATCCAACCACACAAATGCACTGATATTTTTGGTTTTGTTGAGCTGCAATAAAGCATATCAATGAAAATAAATGAACAAAATAAGGACAAACAATATTGACAGAATTTAAATAAAAACAAGAGAGCAATACTGAAAACATACATGAATACAATAATTTAAAGAGTTTGAATCTGACTGAGTAAGACAAATAGTACAAGAGGGGAAGAGGCAGAGAAATGAGGAAGACAGGGAAGAGGGATTACTTACACTTGGCTTTTGACAGACTTGCTGTAGGAATAAACACTATTGGGAGTGGTAGAGATCAATAGCCTCACTGCTACAAACACACGCACATAGAGAGCCTGGTTTGGATCAATATTTCTGGTGCAACAGCGTTCCAGTAAACATCATTAATGAACACACATTTGTATCCAGCAAATAACTCACCCAACAAATGACTACATACAGTAAGGTCTCACGTGCAGTGCTTGTGCAACAAACGTGTAACAAACCACCTTAACAACCCATGTAATGGGGCTACAGAATACACACACACACAGCCTAGAAAGCCTGAAGAGGTGCACACGGACAGGATGGTGGGTCTATGGTCACATTGAATGACCAACACAGACAAACCCATAAGGACACATGAGTAACTGCGCAGACATATGGACACTTAGCACACCCAGGCTGAAGGGTGAATAAATCATAGACAATCAGGATATAAATGTGAGCCAGTTGTGCAGGAAGGCATGTGGAGCAACACTAAACACACACTTACCAAGCACATATAGTAAAGTGACACACATACACACACACAGACACATGCTGAAAACACATCAACACACATACACACAGACTGGTGGAGGCCCAGCAGAGAGGGAAATATTGGAGCATCATGTAGGGAGGCAGGAGTGCATGCTTGGGAGATCTGCTGAGTGGGAGGGTGAGTAAAGCTAAAATCTATTTACACAGCATCCAGGAAAACACATTTTAGAGAGAAAATGGGGAGGACAAGATGACCAATGCTATATTTCCCTGTCGCACCCTGCTAAGTCACTCCACCTTAAAGAGAAAAGCATCTCAGTGTCCATTTTAAATGCAAAGGACTATTAATCTATGCACTAAATACCACAAATACAACAGCTAATCTAAAATAAACAGAGAAGTCAATCCAGTTTTGCAGCTCCATGTTGGTTGCCCTGGTACAGTGGAAATTGAATCTTGGGACTTTAATAAGACATCTATTAAGTAAGACATTGTACCCCCAGTAAAATGAGACACATACAATCGGACCAGATATCAGATTAATCTCTTCTGCTTTGCTGTCAATTAAAATTCAATTTTACCACACATAAGCCTATTTTATCTTTGGATTTCTCACCCACGCACATTTAAGCATCAAAACAGACACATACAGATCTATATGGGTGTAAATGTGGTGTGTGTGCTTGTTTATCATGCACTGTATATGTAGGAGATGTGTGCATGACTTTTATATGCCCAATGACATGATCATATCTGGACACCAGTCAATTTTTCCTAAAAGAAATGTCATCTTTGGTTCCTCTGATTGTATTAAGTGTGGGATGTGAATATTAATTAGTGTTTTATCTTGCAAGCTGTCATGTGGAGACTAATGTATTCTGCTAATGATACAGAGTTTACTGCTTTCACAAAGTGACTGTGAAGGTTGAGCATCAGGGAGAATTAAATGTTTGTTGGCTGCTGTTCAAATCCACTCAACTCAATTTATACTCTCTCTCTCACTCATTCACTCTCTCTCTCTCTCACTCACTCACTCACTCACTCACTCACTCACTCACTCACTCACTCACTCACTCACTCAACCACTCACTCTCTCTTTCTCTCTCACTCACTCACCACACACACAAAGTGAACACAGATGTCCACCAGTTTTAGTTCACACAGTGCCAAGAAAGGTGACAACAATATTTGGTGACACTCGGAGTACAGTAGCTGTGATGGTCCTCCCTTACCATCCCAACTATAATGTGGAGAAGAGACACACATCTGTAGAACTCCTGCCTGAGGAGAGATCTTGGGAGAGCAATCGTTAAATGACAAGGAACTGCCCCTTTCAAAGACATGTTAGTTAATAAATATCTGAACAACAGCTGCTTTTCTCTGCGACTGTTAACAAATGCTTGAAGTTCAGCTGTTCAGAATATTATCACTGAATTTTTTTCTTTAAATCTATGCATCCTTCATAGAAAAATTTACACTGAGGAGAGAGAAAGACACAGAGAGACACACTCAGAGAGAGAGAGAGAGAGAGAGAGAGAGAGAGAGAGAGAGAGAGAGAGAGAGAGAGAGAGAGAGAGAGAGAGAGAGAGAGAGAGAGAACACGTATTTGAGACTAAAAATCCCATGTATGGGGAATTTCCATGAATTATCTCAGAGACAAAGCGCTTTCTATGCCATAAAAGTCTTTAAGCGTACACATACCTGTCAGAATCTGTCTCAAAATATTTCAATCTATAATCAAACCAACCTATTTCACTGTATGATAGTGAGTCTGGGATCCTCTCATAATTCAGGATCAGAAAAATCAATCAATCGAAGCCAAAATGAAAAGTGCATTAACCATTGGACATCTTCCGCAACCGCATCAAACTTTAATGCTACTTGGCTATTAACAGAAAGTACACAGTGGTAAACTATCTGAGCACTGTGACTGATAAGAAAGTGACAAAGACATTAACGATGTAAAGACTCAGTGATCACAGCCCGGCCATAGAGACTGGCTGATACAGGCAGACCTGGCTGCCCAGAGAAGACAGCCCCTGTCCACAGAGGAAAGTGGAGAAAAAGCAACATCTCCTGCTAAAATGTAGCACAAATGAAGATATTAGAATGAAGTTCTTCCCAAAAATTAAATGTAAACCATAGACTGTATAATAGAGATGGAAGTGGCTTTCGGGTCTTAAAAGTGAAGCTAATGCGGAAATTAGCAATCTGAGATATGACGAGACAATTGTGAACAGATGATGAAGAATAAGGCAGAAGAAAAGGGTCCTTACAGGGACAAACTTACTATACCACAGATATATTTAGCGAAGCTGGCAGGTATCGGCGGCGTTAACCCATACGAGCTGGCTGACATGTTTTGCAGCTTGTAATGCTGCTTATTAATGTAAAGTTGTAATTTGATTTTAGCCCAGTGGGTGTCTGTTGTGGACTTTGAAGTGGACCAATCAGTTCTGGTGAGGCTAGGGCCATTAACAGTGTGAGCAGGGGTGAAAGTCGTTTTTTTTTCTTGCCTTTTTATTTCTTTCTTAACTTAACTCAAGAGTTAAGTTAAATTGAAAGTCTTACCAGGGATGCCTTGCTAACAACAGTTTATCCTCCTCAAAAAACAACTGAGACATGTTATTTCAGAGAAATGCAAAGGGAGTGAGTAAGTCTTTCCACTGTCACATTTCCCTCTCTTCACTTCCTTTTGTACTTTGGTCTCTGTCTATTTCACTCTCTCATTTTCTCTCACTCTCGCTCCCTAAATTTAATGTAATGCTATTACTCAAACCTCTAGTGGAATCACTGTCTGCTCAACACTTGGGCCGGACAAAGATGAAGGCAGTGAGAAAGCGGAAAGGCGCTGCTTTCTGTACCCCGCTTACAAAGGATAGACCGCTTTGATGTTTTCTTGTTTAGCATCATCCAGTGAGTGTTACAAGATGTGATGGATTCAAAGCAAAGGTTCATAAATGCAGTCAGTGAAAAAAAATATTAGCAGTCCGACCAATGAAGTGTATTTACTGTACATGCCCTTGTGTAATTTGTAAAACTTAAAATATGTAGCTTCCTGCCACAAGTGGTCTCACTATCAAAACAATGACAAAATACAGACTTTTTGATGATGCTTTGATGTAGCATGAGATCATGGGAGCTTTAACTGTCAACCACCATTGCTGGTAAAAATGTTAGTCAGAAATAATGTTCACTGATGATGTATTAAAGTTTTCTTCATGTTATGTTTATTAATGTTTATTCATTGCATACCATTCTAATGAAATAGTCCCAGTTTTCCCCACAGAATAGGATTCTATTTGTGGTGGTAGATGACTGGTTAGCAAGGAAGCAAGCTAAGATCAGTGAACAACCAGTTAGCTGCAACTAGTGTGGAGAGTATCTGGTGGAGCCAACGGGTTGGATCAGATGCTGTAATTCATTGATACAACAGCAAAAGCAGCACAGGTGTGGCTTTTTTGATTGACAGCCAAATGAGCGAATCAGCGATCTTGAAGAATAAACATCCAACAGAGCATTTTCTAAGTTTCTCATTCCGTTGTTCTGAACTGATCCGGGGACTTTACCGATCCCCATCGACTTTGTCTTTGTTAATAACGACTAGCATTGTGTTTGGTGACTCTGCTCTGTCACTCTGCGGTTTCTTTCCCCAACGAGCAGCAGCAGTTGCAGAGTTTCTCCCCCCGTCATTCACACTCACACTCACAAACAGTCACATTTTACAGTAGCCTGGCGCAGCAGCTCCAGCTGGGCCAAGGCTGTTTAAGCAGCCCAGCTCTGCTGGCCATTAAGAGGACACTGGTCAAGTCCCTGGAAAAGACGCCTAGTTGGTACGACAAGGTTACAGATCATTTTCTTGAAAAGGAACGAAGGGTAGAATTTACATATATATAAATAAACACATTTATGATGTAGGCCAGAAAAATGAGCTTCCCCTCCTAGAAGGACCACTGTGTCCGTGGTAGTCCGCCTCATGCCCGATGTCAGCTGGGATCGGCTCCAGCCCCCCACGACCCTGATAGGGACAAGTGGTTGAAGATGGATGGATGGATGGACACTGAATTATCTACCAGACATAGCTAGGTAGTTAGAAAACACAAGACTGTCGCTGAAAAAAAAACTGAATTCTCTGTATACTGTGAATCTATAACATGCAAGAGATTTCGCTGTAGCCAATCGACCTGCAAACACCTGTCATTGTAGTTTAAGGCCTATTACTCTTTGAATCCTATAACCCTGAGAAAACATTGTTTAAATGTTTAAATGTTACTGAGACAATGGTTACTGTTCTGCTAGCACAGAGGTGGTATAGCCACAGCTGATATTCGATAAAATTCTGAACAATAAAAAAATAACAGTTTCAGTATAAATCAAGTATTAATAATGTTTATACACACACTTCTTTAAACACTCATTATAGAGATATAAAAATTATTTTTTACTTTACACTTACAGATAAACATGTGAGACCTGTGTCATTTTGCTTTTCATTTCCCAGCGCAGAAAAGCTTAATGAGGGGTCCATACAGATGAGGCAACATAAGGCAAGATGTTGGTATTTGAAAATACTTTGAGATTAATTCAAGTCTTTTAAATTATGATCACCATACCTGCCAATTTATATTCCACTTCATCCAGCCCTTTTGAGTTCTGCAAACTGCACCCATATGAATGAAAATAGCAGGTGCTCTTTGAGACCCCCCTCATTGTCATTACATGACCTTATGACCAAGTACTTTGCCCTGTGATTCGTGATCTTTGTGACTGCATCGTTTAAAGTGAACCAATGACAGCCCCCCCCCCCCCCCCCCACACACACACACACACACACACGCACACAAAAACACATATGCACATGTTCTTGCTCACACCAGCAATTCTTCAAAAAGATTTGTTCCTTTTGATTTAATGAGGGGGGACATGAAACTCTGCTTAAACATCATAAGAATCAGCCCCAAGGCTACACGAGCACACACACTCACACATTCAAATTATTTCCCTCTCTGTCCTCATATTCATGGTGTCACTCATAATGAAGTATATTTTGCATCATGAAATGAACAACTCCTGTATCACAGGAAACTTGTAAATACACAGAGTCTACACATGCACACACACACACACACACACACACACACACACACACACACACACACCATGCTGTCTGCAGGAGGAGAGTCTTACAGGAGTGTGTAGTTAAGAAAAGCAGACAGTGGGATTAGGGAATCTCCTACCTTCTCTTTTCATGCCAGCTTACATATTAAAACAGGCAGCTGGTTAAAGCTACCAGGTTCTCCTCCCTCTTAAATATATCAAGCAAAATTAGATCTCACATTATACTGTATGTACACAGTACATATAACTTACTGGCAAATCATAAATGCTGCTCTGTGTGAACCGTCAGTCGGAAATGCTTGAAGGTATGCGTGCACTCATGTTCTTACATAGTACGAGGATTGCCTGTATGCATGTGTGTGTGCAGCCATCAGTATGGCACCTTTTGTCGCAGAATCTGTCACAGTTGTCGGATTAAATAATAAGATGGTGAAAGAAGAAAAGATAATATCCACAATGAAACAAATTTTTCACCATTGATTTCTTACCTGACTAAAGTACAACAGACAAGAGCAGAGGGGTAATGATCGGTGAGGAGACGGAGGATTACAAAGAGAAAATTATTAAAGTCAGGGGTTGGTGTAAGGAGCTGTAGTGTGAAGTGTGTGTGAAAGGAAGAAATGGAGGCTGGAGGGATGGCAAGATAACTAGAAGGAAGGATGCAAAAGTTTTATCATTCCACTGGGTCTCATTAATTCAGCCTAATCAGATAATATATTGCTGAGGAAACACTTGTACAATATCCTGCACAACAAGTGGTGTGTCTGCGTGTGTGTTTGTCTGGGAGGATGAACTTCCCATGAGCTACCCACAACCTGGCAGTGGTATTTTTGCAGTTTCCTGTGCATTCAGGTGCAGGACGGAGGCCTGAGTTCAGTTATTATCCGGATGATTCCCTACTGTGAAACAAAGTGAGTCACAGTTGTCGTGTGTGTGTTTTGCCTTTGGATAGAACGAGACAGTCTGGATGACCCCCTGTTTGAACATGGTCCTCTCACTGTCTAGATAATCTGTCTGAAAACATCCTGCCTAGTCCTGGCCCTAGAGGCAACGCCATCAGAGTAAGAAATGGAGAAAAAGGAGAAAGATTGACAGAAGCCCAGATACTGGGAGACAGATAGAGACAGAGACAAAAGGGGCAGAGTTTCTCTTGCGAGTTTAACTAACATTGATCCTCCTTTCTGCCAAAACCTTGTTTCATCTTCTTGTCTCTGGGTCTTCTCCCTGTCTCGCACATAAAATTCCTTTACTGCTAAAGCTAGCCCAAAGAAAATGAGGATGCACTGCACTGCATAAAGTCCCAAAATATTCCAGAGTTTTAGGTGCTGTGCAGCCATTTGGGTCGATGGGTACATGATAAAGCCCAAAGAGCCTAAAGACAAAATTTGCTATGGTTAAATAATTGTTAAATTAGTTCCACATATCTCAGCCTTTGTCTGAACATTTAATTCTTCTGGCACAAAAAGGTTGGGACAAAACTTTGCTAATTATTTTACAAAAAGGATCTTGTTAATGATAGCCTAACAATAATAATTATAATAACTGCCCACACCCTAGACCCTGGGTTCCTGACTCCAGAACTCCAGGCGCTCCCCCTGCCCATGTTCCAGTTCTGTCTGAACTAGCACACCTGAACCAGATGATGTTTAATCCTTGATCCAACAGTATCAGTATAGGTGAGTTGCATCAGATGTGTTAAAAACATAATACAGCGAGTATGTTATACTAAATACTATTTTTAGTATTTAGTGGTTTCTTTTAGTGTTATTGATTTTTTTTTCTGATAACGATGAAAGGAGCTTGTACGGTAGATGGGCTACAGTGAAATCTCTTGCATGTTATGGATTCACAGTGTACAGAATATGATGTTTTTTTTTCAGCGAGTCTTCTTGTTTTTGCTACCTAGCTATGTCTGGTAGATGATTCACTGTCATTTGCGAATTTATGAGCTGCTTTTGCTGTTGTATCGATAACATATACATACAGTATCCCATCCGGTGCGTCAGCTCCACCAGATACTCTCCACATTGTTTTTGCATTCATGCACTTAGGCGCACAACGCAAAGACGCTTAAGTGCTGTGCCTAAGCTGTATAATGTTAGGAAAAACCCTGGATTCTCACAAATGTCTGCACACTAAATACACACTACCCGCCTTCCTCTGAAAGATGCCCGCTGAGACACACAAGCAAGCAGACATCACAACCAGACACATAAATGTGCACAAAAACATATCGTAAATACACATATGTACACACACACAAACACACACACACAAACACACACAAAGACACACAAAGACACGCACATACACACACACACACACACACCACCCTTTGTTCTTCTGAGGCTGTACCCTTTCATGTCAGAATGGTTGGCCTTATGTGTGGGGAGTCAGTCCCCTGCTGAGGCAGAATTGGACTGAACCAATCCAGTCCAGAGCAGGGGGAAGGAAGAAGAATTCTTAATGACAGATGAGAGACACATACTGATACTAGTTTGTGAAGAAGAGAATACTTTTAAGATTGGAAAACTAGGGGTTAATAAACTGGAGCAGTGAGAAGAACGAGGCAAGGGATGGTGATGGGGGATGTGGACCAGATCCTCCTTGTAGTGATCCTGCACCAGACTGATTCAGTGAACCCAGTGGGAAATGACCCTTTAATTCTAAGCCAACATTTAGCCTGGTGCGCACACACTATCACCAAGGGACACAAATGTGAGAGGCATGGTTGATATTCTGCATGCCTCTGCAAAAATTCTGATAAGTAAAGAGTGCACGGAGAGACAAAAAATACTAAACCTCTCAAATTAATATGGATCACAACATTTAAAGATGTGGGGGGAAACACAATAAAAAGATTGCATAAACATAAGAATTTGCTACCAATGTTACTCTAAAGGATCTAGAAGCTTATTGCTCCAAAATGATGTGAAATGTTTGTACGGCCATGACATTCAAGATTGTAGACTACAAACCCACACCCACTCAGTTTATATTGAGAGGGCATGAAATGGTTGAAAGATGACCCAATTAATAAGGACACACACGCACACGCACACACACCCAAATATATGTTTAGCAGGCATGTAAGTTTTCAGACCAGACCCTTTTAATTCAGCTCATTTAGCCCCAGTCCAGCCATTAAACATAAGCCTGCCCCAAAGCTCAAAATTCAACACCAAGGCTCAACCCCCACAGCTTTGTCTTTATTCTGCCTCCCCCACTCTCTCTCTCTCTCTCTTTCTCTCTCTTCACACATCCACTATTTGCTGATGTACATATTGACGGCACATGCCATTTTTCTGTGCTGTTGTAAATTAGTAAATTTCAGCACATGGTCATAGAACAAGGGCAAAGATGGTATTGGTTTTAGAACTGGTGTTGGACAGAAATCAATGTGAATGTGCCCTAAAGCTATGGGTAAATGCCAGGGTCTAATGTAACCAAATACTGTTTAATACTTCGGCCACAGTACCAGGGCACATAGCCAGAATCACAGCTTACATTAGTCATTTAACAGGAAAGGATGTGTGAAGAATAAACCATTAACATTTCCAAACCACTGGTCCCCTTACAGTGTAAAAATGTGTGTTTCTACATGAATGTTTGCTCATATGAATTTTAAGTCTGACCAGCTTGGAGAGAAAATGAGAGATAGAAATACACTGTGGGGGGTGGGTAGGTGTCTGGGGCTGGAGGGCAACAGCAGTAGACGCAAATTAGGATTAGAGGAGTGTTCATCCCTCCTTTTTTGGTTCTTTCATTAACACACCTCTGAGGTGTTTTTAGAGGCTCTTGGAAATAAGCCGCTTTCACTTCTCAGGAGGGCTCACCGACTACACACTAACAGTACCCAGTGTCACACAGGCGCGTGCGGGCGCACACACATACACACACACACACACACACACACTCTCACACACACACACACACACACACACACACACACACACACACACACACACTCTCTCTCACACACACACACACACACACACACACACAAACAAACACAAATTATTCTCGCTGTCAATCATGGTGCACTAAGTTGAAGTATGATGAAGTACAGAGCCAATGGCTGAATGTGTTGGGGTTAAATTAAAAAAACAAACCAAAATGTCACTAGAGGTTGAGTTTGATTTTGATGCAGAACAATTTATGCCAATTCAATTAGTGTGAATAGAGACAAAAGCATGTCATCCTTATCAATGGCCTTTAGACTATCTGGGAGCTTTAGTCAGATAGAGCTGGTGAACAGGGAGCAGATGGATTAATATGTGAAGGGGCGATAGAGAGAGGCAGTAGGGCAATGAAACCCAGATAGTCATGGAGATAAACTAATAACTAAGATAAGACCCACACATACAGTATGTCATAAGCCTGCACAGTTCAAGCAGAGAGCTACTGGCACGCTGCCGTAAGGGCATCATATTCATCTGCCCCATCGAAAAGAAGGAGAGAGAGCAGAGGAATTAAAAGAGGTGACATTCAAATGTCCTCATCTTTTCATTAGGCCTCTTTAATAAGAGATTTCATTATTGCCTACCTACTGCTTTAACTGACGCTTTTAGTAGCCCCAAGGAGAGGCAAAGAAGAGAGGGAGAAGACAAAGGAGAGACAGAGAGATTAAGACTACAGGGTGAGAAGGGTATTCAGAGTGTGTGGGTGAAGAAGACAGTATAAACTAGAAGACATGTAGATAGCCTGGAGGACTACAGGAGACATGCAGGTCGGACAAGAAGCAAAGGACACACTGTGACGTACTGACTGAGCTGCAAAACAGTGTGAAAGCTAAAGCTGTCTCCAATCAGAACCAAACAGCAGGACTGAACTGAGGTCTGCTAGTAGGAGGACACCTGGAGGAGGCAGTTCAAAATCACTGAAGATACACAACAGAAGTATAAAATATGACAACACAGACCAGGCTGCACACAGTATCAAAACAACTGTGAAAATGTATTCATTACCAGCAAGTAACAGTATACAGTGTACTGCACCTGCATCGGTAAAACACACAGCACAGATTCAGCACCATGGATAGCTCCTGCCTCGCATCGTGACGTTTTTGCTCCAGCTTTACCTCGGCTTATTCTTAATGGCTGGTTGAGCAGCACAGAGCTACCTGAACAGCATAACAATAAAAATGTACAGTATGTTACTTGTGTACGCTTAAAGAAAATGATAACTTGCTTTAAAATGCTATGATAGGGCTGTTGTAATGACTAATTTAATCATGTGTATTGTGTACCTACTACACAATACACATGTCTACTACTTTATAAGCCTCATACAGCCTATCCAAGTTGTAAACACAACAACATCCATCTAAACTACAACACAGTACTCATTCAACCAAAGTGTGATAAAGATGAAAGTTAATATACAAGCTTATGTAAACATGTATGTGTTTCTGAATTCCTATGTGCAAGAGAGCATTTCAATGCAGGGCATGATCAGACTGGAGATATCTGTTTGTAGAGAGGTTAGGGCTACGTGAGATGACTGCATGATAACCTAAAATAACAAGTGCGTGTGTGTGTGTGTGTGTGTGTGTGTGTGTGTGTATGCGTGTGGTGTGTGTGTGTGTGTGTGTGTGTGCGCGTGTGTGTGTGTGTGTGTGTGTATGTGTGTATAGAGTGGGGCATTAGGCAAGGCAGAAACAGAAATTGACGGATAGAACCAGCAGGCAGGGGAGGAGCAAAAGGTGAGCAATTAGCTGAAACTGTAACTGATGCGTGAAAACCTGGATTTTTTAGTGCTGTGTGTGTTTACGTGTGTGAGTGACAGAAAGAATGTGAAAGCATCTGTGAGTGAGAACGAGATTGCTACAGTCTCTGAGTCCAATTATTACGCACCCACAAACAAGACGCAATAATGGCCCTGGCCCCAATTGCACCATAAGGACATCAGTCCATCCATTACACATGTAGGCCTTCACAAACCCAGGCCATGGGTAATTATCAGAGTGTTTGAATGTATGTGTGTGTGTGTGTGTGTGTGTGTGTGTGTGTGTGTGTGTGTGTGTGTGTGTGTGTGTGTGTGTGTGTGTGTGTGTGTGTGTGTGTGTGTGTGAGACACATACACACAGGGTGTTGGCTAGCAACAACAGGCACAGTGTTGAGGGCACTGGCACCCATTCAGATGTAATCACACAATAAACGGGAATCAAACTGTTAATAAACTGCAAACCTTACAAACAAGTATCTAAATGCTCAAGGAAAAACAAATGTACCCAAACAAAGACTAAACAAGAAAGGAAGAGGCAGGCAGCAAGAGAGAGAGAGAGAGAGAGAGAGAGAGAGAGAGAGAGAGAGAGAGAGAGAGAGAGAGATCAGAAACTAAGAAATAGAAGCAGAATATTTTACAGGTATTACCATTTCATGTCCTTATTACCTCAAACAGCATCAATTTGCTAGTTTGCCCCACTGTTCTTAGTTTAAGCAACGTGTTTGAAAAAAGAAAAATCCAGTACACAACATTCAATATCAAATTATGAATTTCTTTCAGTAACCTGGAGAAGATAATTTACAAATAGGCAAATAGGTTTGTGCCGATTGAAAATTGTATTTTGACCGATGAAGGGATGATCGATTGTTTTTTTCTATGATGACATTACAGCAATTTTACCCAACTTAATATCAGAATTAAGATGACATAAATAATAATCTCTAGAATCTGAGCCCTACTTTGCATTTAGGAATGTTTCTAGTGGAGCTACCCTATGAGACCTGGTAATCAGCACGAGTGACGAGTGAATTTTGCTTTGATCGGACTCTTGAAGTGCTAGGATTCCTTCTGACACTCGCGGGCTGCATACTGGAAACTTACTGGAAAAGCTCTCCAGATGTAGAAGTTCAGCTTCTTATTGGTGCTGACAGACAACCTCATACCAGTCTCAGCACCTCTTTGTTTTCTTGAGGTTCTCGATGGGTTAGACATCAGATTTGGATACTCTGTCTGATAGAAGAAGATCCAGATAGCAGAATCCATATTGTCTTTTAAATGACTCAAAACTTGAATTTCTAAACCAGCAGTGTTTTCCTTTAATTCTCATTCTTATTGGTTTTTTTTTAATTTATATTAGCTGAGCATTGTGCTTTTACTGTGTCTGACAAAGCAATCTGTAAACATTGTAACCATAAATTAAGTTAATTATTATTAGTTATTTACCAAACTAGTATTAACGGTGCTGCACTCTTATGTGGAAGTTTGGTGGTTTAAAAATGTCCTCAAGCAAACAGATACCAATTCCAACTTTCTATATTCTATGCACAACTTCCTGCTCAATACGTGCAATAGAAACATTAATAAAGCAGGGCTATCAGAAAAAAACACAGAGCGATGGTAGCTCACCATCAAAGCTCAGGAAAAAACCAAAGGAGCATAGTGGCTGATAATGCAAACCCTCACTGGGGTCTTTAGTAATCAAACATAATTATCCTTGTCACAGTGTTCTCAAACATACAGATAATCACATTCCCATGTATGCACCCAGACACACACACACACACACACACAGACACACTATTTCTGGCAGTCTACATGGGGATCTTTCTATTGATTCTGTTGCAGAGCTGGATGATTTTAGAGTAAATGTCCCACTCCTGAGACTCTGCCCTCTCGTGTCCCATCTGCTCTTTGGGTGCCCTTTTTTCCTTCTCATTTCCTCCTCCTTTTCCTCCTCACCATCTCTCTCTAGTGCTCCACTGCTCTTCTCCCCTCGTCAGTTTCCATCTATTCTTGGCTCCACTTTTTCCTATATCTGGCTCCATTGATTGTGATTTTCTTCCAGCTATCTAACCTCCCCCAACATCCTTTTTTGTATTCTTCCGTTCTTTCCCTCTTCATGACCCAGTCTCATTTCCCATTTCCGACTCTAACTTCTTATAATAACCCTGCCCCCACCCCGTCTGTAAGTCAGTTAGTCAGTCACAAGTAAGGGGAACAGTAAAGTACCTGCTCAAATGTCATCAGCATCAACTCTTAATCTCAATCATCTTAAACAGGATAAAAAAGCAGGGGCTTGTAGAGGAGGAGGGTATGGGTTGGAGCTCTGAGATAAAGCTGACAGCACACTTCATTGGAAGAGGGGGGCAGTGAATTAGATTACATTTTCCCTATGGGTGTCTCGCCTGGAGCACAGCCTGGTCCAGGTGACATTTTGACAGAGTAGGCCTCGGGCTTGTTGTGCTAAGGTTTGCCGTAACTCTTTGACTACACAGATGGGATCTATAATTGTGGTGAGCTAGCCAGTTAGCTCTCGCTTGAGCCTGTCAGGAAGCACGAAAGACACTTCTGAAGACGAGTGTCTGCTCAAAGAGCCATTGTCTGGTATTATAGCTGGAGGTGACAGGGCTATTAAAATGCACAGAGTCTGAGCACCCGTTGTGTGTGTGTGTGTGTGTGTGTGTGTGTGTGTGTGTGTGTGTGTGTGTGTGTGTCTGTGTGTGTGTGTGTGTGCGTGCAGTGATGGGTGGAGAGAGGCGTCTTTGGTATAATCCACTCTGTGACACAAACCTGAGTGCTCTCTCTTCCCCCCTTCCATTACCTCCTACCTCCCTCTACCTCCTGTCTACCTCTCTCTATCATCTGGCCCTCCCTTATCCTGTCTCTCCAGAATAAATCTTTAATGGAGGTTTTATTGTCCCCGATCAGCATTCAGCACTGTGCATGTTTATGCAGTCTCATCTCAAACACACGCCTCACCTGTCTCTCCTTCTGACTTGATTATCCCAATTTCACATTCTTGCTGTCAACATCTTCACCATCCATTCTTTTTTGTCTTTCATCACATTCACAAATCAACTAAAAGTCCTCCACAAAGATCTAGTTCTCTATTTTACAGCTTCTTCTTTACTGTAATTGCAAGAGTGAAACAGCAATGTCCTCTCGGCTTTTTGCCAGAAACAATGGCGTTGTGACTGAGTATGGGAGCAAAGAGGTGCTATGCTGTGAATGTAAATCCTGATTGGGGTCCTTACTCGGTGGACCAGGAAAAGGATGTTTGTGTAAGGAACAACAAAGACAGGTGAGGATGGAGCTATGATTGATGTGCATCCAACTGAGGAAAGTATGTGCATGCAGATGAGAGAGAGCGAGAGAGAGAGAGAGAGAGAGAAAGCTAGAGAATATACTTTATGTGTGAATTAAAGACTCAAAGGTAGAGTTGTGGCGATGCAGCTCCTCTGTTCACAGTGGGAGAGCAGGAGAATTACGGTTTCACTGTCCTGCAGTTAACACACACACACACACACGCACACACACACACACACACACACACACACACACACACACACACACACACACACACACATAAAACACAAAAGTGCACACACAGTTAACTAAAAGTGCCGCACTTGGGGAGTACATCAAAGCATTACAAGGACAAAGTTGAAAATGAATAATGTTTTGTATATTTATATACTCTGGCATACAGTATGTGACAGGGGGACAATGTATACAACATGGTGAAGGATTTTGATTTTGTGTTTTATGTGTGTGTGTGTGTGTGTGTGTGTGTGTGTGTGTGTGTGTGTGTGTATGTATGTGTGTATGCGATGCACTATAAGGGATAAGTTTTGTCCTTAAACAAAAGTCAGCGTATCTATACATTATAATCGGTGCCTTTACACAGCAGACCCACACAAAGTCACAGTTACACACAAACGAGCTGTGAAGCTCACTGTGACAGATATACAATCCACTTTATATTCCAGAGTTATAGCCACTGGCCTCACCAGAGACCTGCCTTCAAAAAAATGTATTCATGTAGCATGTGCTTTTTGTCTTTGCGTGTGTGTGTGTGTGTTTGTGTGTGTGTGTGTGTGTGTGTGCGTGTGTGTGTGTGAGAGAGAGAGAGAGAGAGAGAGAGAGAGAGAGAGAGAGAAACATGAAAACCATGAATGTTGCACAGAAATGGACATAGATGTAGAGAGGGAGGGAGGGAAGGATCGACCTTGCTGCAGGGAAGACTTCTCGACAAAGGCTCTCTGTAGCGTCTCTGTCCAGCACACGTCAACACCCCAAGGCTACACACACGGAAATATATATACACACATGTAGTGGCACACAGGCACAAATACAGATTTGAGAAAGTGTGCAGAGAAAGAAACAGGGGGACCCGTAGGGCAATCTCTCTTCCCTCTGTCTAGATAGAGTTACAGTATTAATGATACATTTAAAGTCGCTTTCTCCTGTTAAAGGCATACTTCACCCTCAAAATGACCAACTGATAAACAATCATATCAGTTACTCACTGAGTGTTGCCTTTGTTATGTCACATGCCACCACTGTGAGCATAGTATGAAAAAACAGAGAAGAGTCTTGATGCATTGAAGAATTCGAGGTCTATGTTTAACAACAGAACTAATCTATCAAAAATTCTGTAACAATGTGATGAATGTGGCAGGAGGTGTAAATGTAAGCGGCCCTCTGTAATTGCCTATTTTAACTCCTTTTTTAATAAATGTGAATTCCACCAATGTGAACTATCCCAAAAACATGCGTTTTCGCTAATTGATATACAAATGATATGCATGTCCAAATTGGCAATGAATCAAAGAGAGGAGTAAAAGAAGAAGATGAATTATATCCAAAATAAGATCAGGGTATATTATTGCATATTGTCATTATTGTCATAAGTCATAATTCCTCTTAAGGAGCTCAAAGGCTAAGGGAGGGGGGAAGGGGAGGAATTATTGGAACAATTCATGCAAATGTTTCATTTTGTGAAGGTTTCTAAAAGGACAATAAAATATGTACATAAAAAACGGTGTATTATTGCTACATTACTCTAAAGCTAAAGAAAGTACATACTTACTGATTATCTGAGAGGTGTCAGTTAAATCTGAATGGCCTCAGACATATTGGTGTTGACTTTTTAAACCCAATATTAAATCAGTGTGCAGTGTTACACTGCAGGTAACCATAGAAACAGTGTTTCTGCTTCATGCTACATTACCAGTCGACTCTCAGTAGTGAGAAGGGACCATGGGTCAAACACACCACCACTTTTAAAAATGATGAGTTGGACCGAGTTTCACTGTTTTACTGTGTGGACTTGCTATAAGATAGATACAGTCCTGATGTGTCCTGATAATGAAAATAAGGCAGGCAAAATTAGGCAGAGAAAAAGCCACTACCTTTAGCTCTGTGGTGTTAACATGTGGAGTGATTTGTTGAAACTATTATTACAGCCATGCACTTCAGACCTCATCCCTCTAAAAAATTTTTGTTTGTTTGTTTGTCTTGTCGGTTGAGATACCAGTTAGAGCTCCAAGTCAGATAATATGAAAAAACCATAGGTCAACTTATTTTATTATTGATTAACTATTGTTGATTAACCTTCTATGTATAAAGTAATTGCCAATACACGCATGCTGTGGAAATATGCCCAGAGCTCATGGTGATATCTTCAAAATGTCCTTTTTTGCCTAAACAATTTTAAAGCTAAAGGTATTCCAGTTTTTTTGGCGAGAATAATCTTTCATCAGCAGGAGGCTGTCACATGAGCAAACCAGCCCTTAATACTGTATATCACCTTTTAGAGTTTTTGCCTTCACTCCCTTGATTAAATTCATATACTATAACAAAACCTTATTGTGTTATATAGTACAAAATAATGACTCATACTAAAAGATTTTCTCAAATTTAATGACATTTTTTTTTTTGTCCTTTCATGCCTGTATTTGACAGTACAACTTTGATTTTCCTCACCAGTGTACGGTCTCTGGCGAACAAAATGGATGAACTACAGCTGCAGATCACCTTTCATAAATGGATTATGGTCTGTAATGAAAACATGGCTCAATGGCCGCATTTCTGATATCATCATTGGGCAAACGGGACGCTGCGTCCTCCAGTTGGATAGAACAGCTGATAACATTGCTCACCCTAACCCAGGGCATTTAAATAAACAAGGCTTGATGTATGGACACCTCTACAACTACTAGTATTATGGGCGGGTGGGGGTTGTGTATACCAGTCAGCACAACACGGCTGGCTTAAAAAAATGACATGATATGTGGTAAAATAATTTATTGTATCCCGGGTAGAACAAGCCGTGATACATCAAGTATATTAGACATAGTGCCCACCCCTACTTACTTAGAACCATCAAAAAAATCAGGGCTTTGCTGTCTGGTGTCGGAAGGGGCAAATCAGGCTAAAAAATGGTTTGATTGTCGTATAATGTGTGGCCAGCATAATCTGAGATCTAATCTGTCTTCAACACTGCCTCAATGTCCAATTAAAAACTGTTTAACCATTAAACAAAATTACTCATTTAAGGAACCAGCACTCTTACCCAGGTTCAACACACTTCACATGCATGTATATGTAGCCCTCTGTGCATATGTGAAAAATAAACACACACACACACACACACACACACACACACACACACACACACACACCACAAACACACACCACAAACACACACACACACACACACACACACACACACACACACACACACACACACACACACACACACACACACACACACACACACACACACACACACACACACACACACACACACACACACACACAACACACGCAAATACACCTCGGCACATATACACCCCCTGTACAATACCCATTCTAACCCTAACTGGGTCAATCTACCATCTATTCTGCTGGGGGAGGGGAGGAGAAATGGGTTTTGTTGAAATGGAGGAAGCAAACACCAGAAAAAGCAGCCGCACTGGGAAAAAAATAAACCACTGGTGAATCTAGGACAGCTGCACGAAGGAAGGGAGGGAGGAAGGAAGGAGAGAAGGAAACAAAATGAAAACGGGTAGCAGTGTGCCACAAGACAGTAGAAATATACAAGCACAAGGAGGGCAAATGATGAGAGGGTAGAGGGCAGGAGGAGTGAGAAGGATGAGAGAAGAGAGAGGCTGTGGAGAGGACAGTGGTTTCATTAGTGAGATTGATTAGATGAATGGAGAAGCTAACAGCCTCCCTGCTCTTTAGCTAAATGCCATCTCTGGGCCTATCAGCACCAGCTCCAACAACAACACATAAATTAGAAAGAGAAATTCAGAGAGAGAGAGAGAGAGAGAGAGAGAGAGAGAGAGAGAGAGAGAGAGAGAGAGAGAGAGAGAGATGAGGGAGAAACAAACACAAAGAAAGCATAATCGTCATCATAGAAACTCACAGCACAGTCTACCAGGGGAGACCTGAGATCATGAACAACAGCAAAGGCTGAGCACCTCATTTGGCTTAGGAATGTAAGCAACAGTACGGTGATGTATTCTGCTGAGTACTGTATGCATGTGTGTCCAGGTTTGTGTAATAAAAAAGGCCCTTGAGAGACCCGTACCGGCCCCTGATTTCATGTTACTAATCTGTTTACTATGAACCTCCAGACATACACACACCCACACACACACACGTGCACACACGCACGCACGCACGCACGCACGCACGCACGCACACACACACACACACACACACACACACACACACACACACACACACACACACACACACACACACACACACACACACTAATGACATTCACCCATCCTGAGGGCTTCTTTCTAAAATGTTGCCTTTTACATGGAAACTTAACAAGTGTGAAATTAGAAAGGTTACCAAATAATTCACACACACGCACACACACACAATAACAAAGCGTGTGGCAGAGAGAGGAGCTCGGATGGGGGGAGAAGTCCTAATTGAAAAAGCCTCTTCCTTCCAGGAGTTTGCTGCTGTGGAGAGACGGCACAATAAGGTAATTAGAAAAGGTCTGTGTGATACGCCAGAGTTTATCTCCGGATTGTCACACACTGACTGATATGAATTTACATAAACAAATCATATTTTCTGCCCTATTAACTGTATGTGACAGTGTGCTCTTGTTTAGGTGTTTGTGCAATACGAGAAGAGGAACCAAATACTGGTTTGAACAGTCCATCTACTGCTTTTTATTGACAGTTGGGTGACGGATTTGAAAACGATGTACTTCGATTTGTTGTGTCAGCAAACACCTGTCCTGCTAAGGTGCCTTTAAGCAAGGCACAATGAATTTCTCTCCAGAGATCAATAGAGAGCTGAAGTCACATCTAGCTGCTGTTTCACTATAGCTTCTGTAAATCAATGCAACCTCACATCAAGGGTATCTTTCATCCGTCTTTCTGATGGTTTTGTTTGGGTGGTTTGCAATCTATTTTCTAAGCCCACTGTCTAACCAAAATGACACTTCATGTTAGAATGTTACTAACTATTTGACTTAATAACTGCTTCAAAATCATTTTGATGCTACCCTGACTTTTCACCAGGAGAATGGTCCAATTGTCATCACCGCTCTGCACCCAGAACGCCTGTTGTGTTCTATGTAAATTTGGTGAGCTGGTACACCCAAACTGCTGCTAACTATAGCTGCTATAGCTGCCCAGTTAGCTGTGCTGCCAGCACTGGGAGCAGTACAGGAGTTTTGGACCACTGGCAGGAAGGGGGAAATGCTGGCAGGGAACAGCGGTGGTGTTGTGCCAAAACTGGAGCCGGGTTCAGCAGCCTCAACAGACAGTACGACAGCGACAAAGAGACCGAAGAGGATGTTGAAGGAGTTGACTAAAAGGAGATAAAAGAGAGAGCGACAGAGCAAGAGGGAGTCAGACAAGAACAAATCTTGGACTGGCTTTTGGATTTGTTGGTGAGAACTTCTGAAGAATAAGGGTACGCTCACATTTGGCCCAGTGTGTCCGTATCGTGCTTAAGCCCAATTGTACCACTCCCTCCTCCCCCACTAGCCAGGCCCGGCCTGCACTCATTCTTCTTCAAAAGATCTGGGCCACAGCACAATTTCTTCCTCACCTTCACCTTCATTGCGTCATCTTTTTGTGTGTTTTGTCCAAATGCTTTTGAATATTTTCATCTGACTAAATCTGCAGTAAGCATTCTGCCTCTGAATCAGACAACTGTGAACCCTTCGGCAGCATTTTTTTAAATGTCCGCCACGGGGAACAGTCACATATAAATAGTCGTCAGGATCGCCCTTTTATGCTCATGCTCACGATCGCACATGTGCACCTGTGTCGTGCTGAAGCCCATCTCTCTCAACTGGGCCGCTGCCAGGAAGCGTGCACTCATACTGGTCAGACGAATTAGACTTTAGCCGTGAACTGTGCTTGGGCACGGTATCACTGGTATGTGTGATCAGACCCTAAAAGGCTGTAAGACAGATGCCAAGCTTGCTATGTCAAATGTTGCTTCAACCTTTTGTAATGAAATTAAAAACAACCTGCTAGAATTTTGACCACAGCTCAATTAAGTGTTTCCTGTGCAATTTCCAAACAATTTCTACTTTATCCATGACATCCCCAGCACTCTTTACTAGTGTCATCTTTCCAACCTTTTCACTGTAATCTCTGCCATCTACAAAATCGCTGCACACTCTCCACTTGACAGGTCTCCGTCTGTCACCCTGGTGATTCTGTGACAGCCCACACCCACTTCAAACAGCGATTGGCCCTTTTTTCTTCCTTTTCACCAATAGTTTTTTTTCAGTGTAGAATGTACAACCAAATGCAAAACTACGAATGCTTTCAAGGAGTGACTGTCCATGAGTGTGCACTGTTATCCCTATATTCATCACGCCTTTCTCGTCTCCAATTGGCTTTTTACAACTGGTAACCCTTCTGGGGGTGGAAAAAATGGTATCCAAGCCTGGTCAGTTGCGTACATGTACTGATGAAGCCTCTTGGATGAGAGGTGAAACGTCTTCCTAGACAAATAACCAACTCCAGTTGCTTTTGACTGAAATTGCTTTGGGCTGTGTTTGTTAAAGGCTGCTACTTTTTATTTTTTTATTTTTAGGACCCTTGTCTAAATGTTTAGCAAGGCTATGTTCTACGGCTGGATTTTAACTCATTTGTGTTATTACAAATGTCTGTGATTTTGAACTGAACATCAGAAACAGAATCCTGTTCCACTTTCACTTCTGCTTTCTATAGCATAACATCATCATTATTTTTATTTTTCCAGAATATGCTTAATTTCACAGGAACATAGCTCTATGCAAGACGGGATACACAGTAACAGCTTCTTGGAGGCACACACAGTCAAGACTCCCAAGCTATCTTCACCTTTCCTCTCCCCCCCTCATCATTTTCACTCAGGATGGAGCACATTTTGCTCTATTAAATCTGTAATCATATGCAAATGAGATGCAAATCCCTCCCAGAGGAGTGGACTGCTGGAGGGAGGCTATCTGATGTCAGTGTTCAAGAGAGAACCATTGCCTCAGGAAGAAACAGAGAAGAGAAAGTGAGTGCGTGTCTGGGAGTGTGCCTATGTGTAAGAGAGAGAGGAAAAAGGCAGAGCAGTTGAAAAAGGGCTAGGGCATTGATTGCGGTTGTAGAAAAATGTTTTTGATTTATCTTGGACAACTGAGCAGAATTGGACCTTCAGTATCATCGCATAGCAGACAAGTTCAGTCGAAGAAAAATAATACCCTCAATCTGTCCTCTGTACCGCTCCAGATAGGAGGCAGAGAGAGAGAGAGAGAGAGAAAGGGGGAGGCAAAGATAGAAAGGACCCGCAGAAATCTAAGGAAGAAGATGGAGATGGGGGGGTCAAGGAGAGGCTGAAGCAGCCATGCCAGAAAAATACACCTTTCACTGAGAAATAAAGCTTCGCCTCCCTCACTGCTGCATTCCCTCTGATATAGCAACTCATCTGGTCTCGCCTCACTCACACCACTGAGAGGGGTAGTTGTAAGGGCGGGGAGGGAGGCAGGATAGAGAAAGGAAGAGTAAGAGAGAAAGAGGGACTTACAAAAAAAGTGAGAAACCGCAACAATACGCTTTTCTGAGAACACAAGGAGATAAATAGATGAGATAGATACATGAAGTTGGTGACTGAATGTAGTGCCCATTTCTCTAATCCTTGCTAACTTTCTACAAACACCCAGGGAACATGTGATACTGCCAAACCTGTAAACCTAATTAGCTGTAAACTTAAAGACTACTGTCCAAGCTCCTTACTTCCACCAGGATTATAACAGTATAGGTTGGAAGCTTCACTGACCCACTATGTGTGTGTTACTTTTGTGTCTCAAAAATGGCAGCCATCCATTAGCACCTACCCAGCATCCTCTTGACAACTAAAATAACAATGCACCAGTCAACCAGTCAAATCAGAGGTGTGAGATCCTGGAAAGCTTGGAGGTATTTTTTTTTATTTTCTGCTACTTCAACTTGTACTCCACTAGATCTCAGAGCTAAATATTTTACTTTTTACTCTACTACTTTTATTTCATAACTTAAGTAACTAGTTTTTTTCAGAATAATACAAAATATTACCAAAAAATAATTATATGTTATAATGGATTAAGATAAAGTGAGATATTATTGATCCTCAGGGAAATCAACCAGGCATTGAAACTCATCAATATTTTATTCTCATATATTTGTGATAAAAGTCTGACCAAATTATTTAATTCGGACCGCATGTTTGCCGAGCTTCCTGCCTGTCATCGTCGCAGGTTAGCAGGTTTGCAGGATAGCAGGATAGCAAGGAACAGCAAAGAACTGATGCGTCAAGAGGCAAGACAGGAGTCAACATCCGCTCTGCTCTCGTAAAATGGCGGAGGCTAATGCAGCTTCATCCGAAACTAAAAAGAGATGAGGTGGTCACAGAGTTTCTGCTGGACAGGTACTTTTGTTTGCCTAATCCTAGAATGCAGCATTACATGTGATAATGCAGCATCCAAATGCTATCAGTTATCAGTTACTATAGTTCTGTAATACTATGTTATTTGTGCAAAGAAGATTAGCGTTAGCGTCAGCACTAACGTCACCGGTATTGTAAACAAACCAGCCGTTTCACTTGCGCTGCTCACTTTCTCACTGCATGCATCGGATAGGCTGACAGAGGTCAGGCAGAGGAGAGAGGGTGGGGCTTTGGAGGGGGTGGAGTTTTTCATGTTCAAATGTTTTCAAAGTGCTGTGCAATATGCCAGAAAGGTAAGAACAGCTTAAAGCTAAAGATCTGAGTACTTGTTCCACAACTGCTTGTCAGTAATGTCCTGATTCATTCATTCATGTGCTAACTGTATAATGCATTTTAAATGCTGCTATACACAGACACATGTTGATGTGCTCTGTATGTACAGTCAGTCCTCTATTGTTCACTGGAGCATGGCTGAGGTTAAATTACTTTCTCACAGGTACATCATTGGGTTTTGAGGGTGAAGACCACTGATAACTAGTTTTTTAGCCTCTTCACCCTTCACATAAAATGTGCCTTGTTTCACAGTATACTCACAGGCACCATGAAGTAAAACTGAAGATAAATCAAGGGTTTGCAAAAATGGATAGGCTACATTGAAACATACATCTATAACAAGACATAACAGACATTTTTATGCACTTATATAAAAAAAATGTAACTGCCTTACAGTGTACTTGATAACTGCATAACCAGCATCAATAACTGTACTTCTACAGTAGTATGACTAGTTAACTATTACAATTCTTACATGGAGTTAAAAATATAAATCGTCTATTTCTCTGTCACCAGATCCACAGATGTTCCTCTATCGTTATGGCCACAGCACTAATAGTGTATCAAAGCCATACAGTAGACCAGCAGTGTGTCCACTACCATCTTAGATGCATGTGATGTATTCCTCTCATTCCAAGTCTCTCTCTTTTGACATAAACATCCAACATTTGAGTACTGTCAGTCACTCCCTAAGGAAACTGAAGTCACCTTAGTATGTACAGAGGGTGACACGGGGACCCGAAGCACTGCAAAGAAACATTGAAATTGATGCTAGTTCAGGGGCATATACTAGCAAACATGAACAGCAGCAGAAGAGATAGGACAATGAAGAATATGGAAAAATTGAAAAATAAGAATATGACGACAAGTCTGGAGTGGGGTAATTTGTTTTGAAAAAAACATTTTTCAATTTTTCTGTGCATTCTGTGTGTTAATGAATGAATAAGGTAATTGTAGTAATGATGTCTATAATGGTAATTGTGATGATGAGTGTAGCATAAGGGCAATGAACCTTAAAGCAACATCCATCATGCTGAAAAGTAGTTTAATATTTTTGTTTCCAAATATGATGACATACAGTCACTGGAGCTGGGCTAATCAAAACTCTGATACTCCATTGCTGTGGGAAGAATGTGTACATCTGTAGTCACGGCTTACCTGTCACATGACACGTTATTTTGTTTATATAAATCATGCCAAGATAGCTTTTCAACTGAAACTGATGTAAGAGAACAATTTTTTGACATGTCACTTGTGTTAGTATCATAGTTTTAGCAGTAAAACAGCGATCTGACTGAGGGTGAGTAAAGAAAAAAAGGATAATGGTGATGTATCATTATATTCACAACATACGAGTTTGTTTTTTCCACCGCTATCTTCCCTCTAGTGGGTGTAGTGGTGTATTCAAAGCACATAAACTGCTGCGCTATGTTGCATTGTAATGGACAACTCACAAAGCCAGAATGGCATTGTTAGACTGCACAAACACGCTGACACATACATACATCTCATCTCATCTCATCTTCATCCGCTTATCCGGGGTCAGGTCGCGGGGGCAGCAGCTTTAGCAGGGGACCCCAAACTTCCCTTTCCCGGGCCACATTAACCAGCTCTAACTGGGGGATCCCGAGGCGTTCCCAGGCCAGTGTGGAGATATAATCTCTCCACCTAGTCCTGGGTCTTCCCCGAGGCCTCCTCCCAGCTGGACGTGCCTGGAACACCTCCCTAGGGAAGTGCCCAGGGGGCATACATAAGATACATACATACATACATACATACATACATACATAAGTGTACTATATACTGTTGATGTGCAGACTATTACCGTGTGGACTGTCGCTGAAACTCTGCCACTGTAATGCATACTAGATTTATTTCTGTCACAGTCTTTGCTGAGGAAAATCTCTGACATGACTCAAGCAAAAATAATGTTCCCGGACGAGTTAATGTGTAGTTAGTTTTGTTAATGTTACGTTAAGTCACATTATGTCATTTCATTCTAATGATATAGCTACAAGAAATGTTAACTAATGTAACGTTCACTTGCCAACTTACCATTAGATGAGTCAACTAACGTTACTCATACAGCTAACAACTAATATAGCTAACGTTATTTGGCAAATTCAATCGAGGGGCAGCCCTGTGCTGTGATCTGTGGTCAAAATAATCAAATTAAAAATAACCGTATTGAAGGTCGTTATAACATTACCGTACCCATTGGCATGGTGGCCAGAATAAGCCACTTTGCAGCAAAATATTGGTAGTCACAAAGAAAAAAAGAAGAAGCGAGTGCTTGATACATTGAATGAATACTCACATCCAGATCGAGTACTCATGCCCAATAAAATTGTAACACACAACACATTAAAATCAATTTTCTACTGCCATATCTTACATTGCCACGTGTCTCCCTCTCTTTTACTTCCCCTCAACCATTAAAATGCTTAAGTAGAGTGGATTGCTGCCTCTTCCCTTTTTTTCCAGGCTGATAACGAAGCTGCTCTATAGTGAGTTGGTCCCTGGGTCCCAGCCATGGTCGAGTGAGCTGCACTCAGACACCTGCTGCTCATTAACCACAACAGGGAAAGGTGACCACTTCAATCAGGATATTAAGACCGGAAATGAAATGGACAGAGGGGGTATATCTGGGGGAGGAGGAGGAGGAGGAGAAGGGCAGGAGAGGAGATGGAGCTCTACAGAGTGTTCCAAGGTTAAGAATGAGGAGAGGATTGAGGGTTATTCTTTGGCATTGTGCCCAGATGCAGTGTTGTCCCTCACCCTCTCTCAGCAGAAAATTTCCCAGCACTCAGAGGTGTGTGTGTGTGTGTGTGTGTGTGTGTGTGTGTGTGTGTGTGTGTGACCTGTCAACCTGACATCTCTTAACAGTAATAATGTATTCCCTCCTATTAATATGTTATGGATCAGAGAGTTTATTATCGATCCACCAGCTCAGCCATATTGTTACCCCTGGTCCACTCTCTTCACTGCTTTCTCTCTCCACCTGCTGCCTCCATCTCTTCTCACTGCTGCACCAGTGAAGACCTCGTGATAGAACACCTTTCACTTTACAAGCTCCTCTCGCTCGCTGCAATAATCCATTAGCACTAACTGATGTATAGTTAAATATAACCTATGCTTTACCAATATATAGGCTTGCAAGTAGTGCACAAAGTGAATGATTCAACGATGATACAATTATTAAACAACCATGCATATCACTTATTTGTTGAGGTAATTTGTCGAGCAAAAATTATTTACTGGTTCTGGCTACTCAAATAAAAGGTTTTGGTGCGTTTCTCTGTTTTATGTCATTTAAAATCTAATAGATTTGTTTGTCGGCTGGTGTTTGAACAAATGAAGCAATACAAAGATCTTGGGTTCTGGGTTCGTATTTCATAAAAAAAAAAGCGGTTAATTGAAAAATAATATTAATCAAAGAAGCATTATGATAGTAAACCTTTAAACCACATCATAGGCCCTTTTCACACAGAGAATTCCCAATAGTGCCACAATGAAGATACACTGCCATACCAGATTTTTGTTAATTCCCAGAGAAACAAGCACAGGTGGCATTAAGCAGTGATTTCACACAGAACACCGGCATTCTGGAAGCAAAAGAGGTGTCGACGTCTAGTGGTGCTTTCAATCTTACAGGTATTACAGCTCTGTGACTACCTACGCTGCCGGCTCAGGGGCGCAACAGAAATGTCACCCGATTCTGTCTCTGTACCTTTCTGATGTACGGCGGGGCGGGGCGTTATAAAGGCGCGACAGCCCTGCAACGATCAGATGGCGTGAAAGGGGCTTTAGAAAGTGCATCACTTGTTAGCTGATAAACCATATCTTATCAGATTGTCTTGATAAAATGTATATAAGAACATGAGCACTGCATTAATGATTTTAATAACATGATCACATTTGACACAAAAATATTTTGTTTCATAAAACTTCCTTGGATGACATCCAACATGGAAGTAGTACCTAGTTATTGTCACCCATCAGGATAGTTGTTATTCACTCTCAATTTGATCACTTCTGTTCTGGTGACAATAAACAAAGGCATTTAGAAAAAGAGATAGATATTGCCTCTCCTTAAAGAAGATGTCTTCATCAATACAACCAATGCTGCCATACTGCATCAACATAATTGATGTTTGAGTTTCTGCTGCATTGCATTTCACTTACAACAGTCCCTTGGATCAGTCTGAGGAAAAAAAACAGTGACTGTGCACTTTGTGGCTGCACCCATATTATTTCTTAACTTCTCTCCAGGAGGGAGGCCAAACTTTTCTCTTACACAGACAGAACTGTTAAGATTGTATTTTACTTTTTATGAGTGAAATCGCTAAAACTTAAAGCAATCTTAACATGTACACATACACACATACTAATTGAGATAATTTAAATACCATCATTTGTGTTTGCATATACAAGAAGGAGGAAAATAGTCGATTACAAAAATTAATAATAATTTAGGGTACGGGTAACAGCTCCTTCTCCAAATATGGCAACTGCGAGAGCAACTAGAGCAGTACTTTTAGCCTTTTTCAAGCACATCACTGACATCTGCAAACCCTTTACCTACATTTACAGAGACTGCAAGATACAAACACAAGCAGTTAACACTCATAACAAAGATGCGATACAGCATCAACAGCATCACACACACACGCAAACAACACTTCACACATACCAGATCATGACGTTCATAAAAGCAAATGAAAAACAGCGTAGCCCTGTCCCAGGCACTGGCGTGCGAGACAGTGATTGTGTTGAGTAAATGTGATTACCTGAGATTCACTCTCTAGAGGCAAACGCCACCAAGTTACACTCTTATTATTCCCAAACTAATATCATAGCCTGCCAATCACTTTGAAACACATTTCTTAACAAGTGTGGTGGTGCAACACAAACTGGATATGGGAGAGAGCGAGAGAAACGCACACACACACACACACACACACACACACACACACACACACACACACAGAACGAATTCAGCACACATACACTTATCTGACTCGGCTGCAAGCCAGCAGACATTTACACACACATACAAACTTCCTCAGGCCCCAGGGCGAGGGGAATCGTCTTCTTCATCTGAAGTGGAGAAGAAGCCCATTGGCAAAATTAGGTTCCAACGTTTCCTGACGGAGTTAAGCATCAATCTGCAGCGCTGCGCAGTGATTCGCTGTGACCTTGGCCTATCATAGCACAGCGTCTGGAAGTGCTCAGAGAGGCTCTTAATCAGACCTGGAGGACATGGGGTCTATGATGGCATTACTCAGCCTTTATCTCTCTGCACACATCCCACTGTTTCTCTGTGTGTCTGTCTTCAAATCTGCCCTCTCCTCATCCCTTCATTCCCTCTCAGCTCCAGGCTGAGGAGTGGCTCCACAGCTCAAATGGATACTTTCTTAACCTGACCTCTGAATGTAATCTCGTTTCATTGATCCAATTCTCTTTGCTCTCACATAGCTGGCCAAACACACAAAACATGGACCTTTTGTATCAAATGTGACCCGTTTTCTACTCAACAGGTACATCAACAGGTATGTTTCTACATCACTGATTGCATTCAAACATCCATTCTCACACACACATATATATATGAACATCCACTAAACAATACACACAATCATCCTCATTCCAGAGCTACTGCAATCCCATCGTGAATGATGAGATTGTGCTGAGATGGAGATAAATGAGCCTTCATTACAGCCATGATAGCACCAAGCATCACCAGAGGGAGGGATGAGAGGATGAGACGTTCTCCTCCTTTTCATTCCCTCAGTCCCTCATTTACCATGTCCAAGGGTTCTTAATGCATAAAGGACACAAAAGGACAAGGTACATACTGCGGAAACACAATAAATATGTGCATTTATATAACTTGCACTTATACATACATACGCCACGTAAAAGAAATATGTGCATTTATATTGCTCATTCACACATACCTATACAGTGCTTCAAGCCAAACTCCATCCATAGAGGCTATATAGAAAAACACCTACACAGATAATGGAATTCTGTGTCAGGATCTATCAAGAGAAAGCTTTTACCTTAACATAGATAACGCACTAATCCTTTGTTGGAAACACACACACACACACACACACACACACACACACACACACACACAACTTTCTCAAACCTAGACACATGCTGCATGTCAAATAAATACAATGAATGTATACCGATTTAGGTACATTCGGCCCATTTGATGATTGAGAGAGATTTGTAAAAATCAAAAACGTCAAAACCTTGTCTCATTTTTGGCAGACAGTGTAAGGAGAATGTTATTGGATTTTTCCCCTCTTGGTTTAAAAGATGATGTTGTGGATGGGTAGAAAGTTATGAATGCTGCACGGCACCTGTAAACGCATTCAGATACACTTGTACACAGAAAATGCAGTACAGCAAACAGTGTGATATTACAACTGCCAGTATGATATGGTAGCCCTTTGTTATTTTCAAACAAAGTAATATTACTGCTCATACCCACTCAATATCAGTGCCAATATTCAGTCAGTATTCTGCACTGTAGCAATAAAGAGCAGGACCAGAATTTTAACAACCTCAAGCCTCCCAATCCAGCAAGTGTGTGTACTGTTTGTGTGTGCACCTGCTGCTGAGTCACATAGGGTCCACAATGGATTAGTCTGAGTCAAGTTTAATTCACAGTAGGTCAATGTCTACTTGTTACCTTAGAAAGACATGATGTGATGGGATAAAGGAAACTAAAAGACAGAGACAGAAAGATATTGCAAGACAGACCATCCTCGGCATACAGATCAAACCCCAATTTCACTCTCTCTCACGCAGTACATTTCCCTCTATACCTCTCTCTCTAGCTCTGGCTGTCTTACAACAAATGCACATAAACATTTGGACACACAAACAGTCACTCAGGCCCTCAATCGGCTTGGAGCCGATGTAATGACTTGCAGGTTTTATCTGAGACATTTTAATTGCCTGTCCTATTTTAAGTATTATCTATTCATCTTCCCACATCCCCATGCTCTCTACCTATCCGCCAATGGTGTACACATTCCCGCATTTAGGGTTACAGTCCAATCCGTGAATGTCTTAAATGACTAATTTAACCTCTAAAAATTAGTGAAACTGCAAGTGGCCTTGGGATGAGATTTCCCAACATCTTCTGGACAGTGTTCATTCTGCCAATGTACCCGTGAGTAAAGCACACAAATTTATTGGCACAGATATGACAAGCAGGAAGGTTTAGCACTAAGCAACACCACATCTAGATGGTGAGATTCATTGTCTCAAGACCACTTATATCTGTCGTGTAGAACTGAACCCAGGCCTTTCAGCTGGAGTACAGTAACCATCTTCTTTGAATATATACATGTGTAGATTTAAAGTACATTAAGCCACCACATGTTGCAACTTTCACCTTATCTTAGGGCCAGCGCCCTCTGACAGAAATGTTCCTTTTATGACGACTCTCGCATATACAGTAAGTGCCAATAAAAAAAACACAATATATTAGTACTATGAAGTAATCCAAAGAAAGAAAAACTACATATTAAAAAGATACAGATGCTCCAAGAGAGCAAGAAGTGCACAGAAGCCTGCAGCCTTGAGGCAGCGCCCAGCTCTCAGTGATTGATACACCGATACAGGCATTTTTCTCACTAGCCAAGTTCAAGCCTCTGAGAAAATACACACACACGCACACACACACACACGCCGGTCATGCTCACTGAGCTCTAGCTGGAACAACATACATCTCTTTCTCTCTCCTGCTCCATACATCTCTAGTATTCTCCATTTGTATTTTCCTCTCTCTCTGTTCATATCAGCATCTCTATATCAGACTTCTGTAAGGATGTATCCATCTACAACATGTCACAGAAGAATATCTCTCTTAATGCTTATCCTCTTCTCCTACAACTCTTCTCCATCAGCTCTGCACTACTTTCTTAACTCAGCATTACAGTATATAAGTGCTAATATATCTTCCTCTGACATATTTCTGTACTCCATATATAAAACATCCTTCCCACAGTACCATGCACAGCCTCTAAACACAAATTGAAGCCCACTCTCAAACATTCTTTAATTCCTTTAAGTGCTGACACACACCTGATGGATCCTGTGCCCGTTCTCGTTCCTCCTCCTCTGCTTTGCCACCACACCACGAAGGTCACTGCTGGCCCGCTGTCGACCCTCCTGTCGTCCTCGCCCTCTCCCTCTCTGTCCCTCTTTTGCTCTCTCTGCGTTGGCCAGAAAGAGAGACAATCCTTTCAGGGGCAGGAAATCCTCAGCTACACACAGAGACACTTAGAGACTGTAGAGCCTTACTGCAGCTGAAGCACACTGGAGTTGCCGGCTGACTGAGCTGTGGAAGTGGTGGAGGGAGGCTAAGGTGGCTAGGCTACAGTCTGCACCACAGCAGTCTACACACAGAGACAAACACACACACACACACACACACACACACAGCCGGAGAGCTCAGATAGTCGCTGGCTCAAAGCTCACCGCAGCAAAGCTCCGAGTCAGCAACCTAGCCCCCCTCCCCACCTGCCTCTCTCTTGCTCTCGTTCTGCTTCTACCCCCTCCTCTCCTCTCAATTACCACATTCTACCTAATAGCAGAATCCTGTCATCCTTGCTCACTTAACTGAAGTATACATCACTATCATTCTCAGCTCTCATGTTTTTGTTCAGCTCTGTGATTTACCTTCAACAAGGTTAACGAAGCCTAAATCCTCTTTTTCTTTTGTTACAAATCTACTCATTCACTCCAGGGTGTGTTTCTGATTTTGTGAACATGGGATTAAAATAAGTCTTCAAAAGGGCTGAGGACAAGGAAAAAAAAAACCTCGTCAAGAGTTTAACTGTAAATTGCCTTGCTTCAAAATATAGGTGCGCAACCAACCGTCTATATTCAATCCTGTATGTTTTCTATGTTTCCTTTACGAACAACAGATCTCAGTTCTTGAACTCAACTGAACGGTCAGCCATGTTTTAGTTCAGCGGGGGGAACCACGCAGTGGGAGCTCCAGCACTGCAAGGGAATGGCGTAATCAGTGATTCCTTCACATGCTATACACTGAGTCGTTTAGTCACTCAAGACTGCCCCTCTCTCTTGTTCTTTCTCAGGTCTTGGAGTAGGAAGTTAGCTTACCAAATATTTTATTTACTATATTAATTAGGTGTTCCGAAAAATCCTTGTATCTGTGCTGTACACAATAGGATAGGGCTTAAGCTTTTAGTTTGCAAACGGCATCTTTATCCAGCTAAATTCTCAGTTCACTAGTTAGCTAGCTGAACTGAACATTCGGCTGTATTTCAGTTTAGTGAGTGGGACTATGAGCGTTCAGAGCTCGGGTCAACCACTGAAGCGATTTATTTAACAAATCTTTTGAACAAATGAATGGATTTTAGTCATTCAGTACACAATAAATAACTGCTTTGACCATTGCTATTGCACACTGTTGAGTGTCCATTGCACATATTTGTCCACCCCTGTGATAATGGGGCGGCTGTGGCTTGGTGGCAGAGTGGGTCGTCCTCTGATCGAGAGATTGGTGGTTCGATCCCCCGGTCCACATGTCGAAGTGTCCTTGAGCAAGACACTGAACCCCAAATTGCTCCCCGTGCTGCGCATGGGTGTGTAAATGTGGTGTGAATGGTTAGATCAGATTAGATGGTATGTAGATGTCCACTGCCATCAGCGTGAATGTCTGTGTGAATGGGTGAATGTGACAAACACTGTGAAGCGCCTTGAGTAGTCAAATGACTAGAAAGGCGCTATATAAGTACAAGTCCATTTACCATTTTACCATAATGGTGTCTAACACTGCAGGAAGTTTTGGTTTTAGTTGCCCAGCTTTGAGATATTTGTCCCTGCCTCCACTAATACAACTAAGATCAATGGGATGAGGCTTTTCCTGCTCCGAGCACAGAAAAAATGACATTTAACACAAATCACACGAAACAGTTTCTATTTGGTAGAACTATTTTCGACCAAATGAATAGTTCCTATGAAGGAAAACCTCAGGACTGAAACTCTCTGCATGACTAGATAGCACATGATGAAATGTTTTAAGTAACTTGGGTGAAGTGACCCTTTAAAATACAAAGTGGAATACAGATCACATAAATGCACACTTATGACAGCAGGGGAGATGGAAGAGGGGTGGTGGCATTCAGATGAATTTAAATCCACACGCCGCCACCTTCACCGCCATTTATCATTTAATGTATTCATCCTCTCCAAACCTAATGCCCTGACAAAGACAGGCTTATTCAGCCCTCCCTAACACAACGATTAGCCTCAGACAGACTACACATACAGACACCCTCAAAGAGGAGAGGGAAGAGATGAACACATAAACAGTGGGAGGGGAAGTCAAGTGGAGCATCACCCATTGAGAAAAAAGAGCAACCTAGGGAATGAGTAAATGTGTCCGGCAGGGTTAGATTGGAGAAGAGTTGGAAAATCATTAACATATACCCTGGTGAGTAACATGTCCATAATGTTCAGATAGTTCAGTATTGAATAGTAAAATGTCACTACTCTTGTGTAGCTGCATTGATCCAACATGACTATGCCGTAGTGTATGTGACATACAGTATGTAACACCAGCTGTGGATGAAGCTACTCTTAAAGGGAGCAGAGGAAAGAAAATGACAAACTCAAAAAGAGTCTTTCACACAGCTCTGCCAACTTGTAGAACAAACAGCTAAAAAGATATGGAAGGAAGCCACCGCTCAGTCTTCTCTAAAATTTCTTCCAGCCCTCTCCACTGCTCCCTTCTCTCCATCCCTCACTCTGACTGCATTTTCCTCCCTCACTCTCCTTCTCTCTCTCATCTGAACAAGGACATTCAGTGCATCACCACTCAAAAAAAAGTCATCTCCATCTCCACTCATGGCTGTTGCTATGGCCACAGCAATAAACCTGACTGTGCTGCTTCAATCCACACTGAATGAGTGCCTGTATAGGATGTGCTTATGCCCTTACGTGCTCACAGTGTCAAATCTATGAGGAAACACACAAACACGCACACACACCTGCATCATTCTTCACTGCAGACTAAGATTTAGCATGGTTTCTCATAGATCTATACATATGTGTATTTGAACATCATTTCATCTAGGAAATACGTTTAGTCATGAATACAGCTCCCATTCACCTACTGATGAAGATGTTGTATGGAGTCACAGTCTATTGACAGCTGTCGAGTGGGGCCATAGGAGCAGATTGATAACAGAGTGTGGTGGCTGTCATTTGGCACAGAGGAGGCAGATTACGTTTAAGTAATGACTGGCCGAATGATAGGGAATGCTGTACCATCTCCCTGCCACTGTCACATGCTCATTAAGAGCATCAGAGCATGTCATTAACATACACACATATGCTCACTAAAGCGAATCATTAAATAGATTTAATTATCTAACTTTCTGAGTCTCTGAATAACGACAACAAGTGCACAGTGCATTCAACTTCCAAACAAATGACTCTCGTCACTATATTTCTAATTAGTGCAGAGAAGAGGAAAGAGATTGGTATTAACCTGGGCTAAGTTAGTCTGTGTGTTTTAGAGAGTGTGAGTGTGTGAGTGTTTAAGTGCGTGTGTGTATTCATCCTCCAGTAATTATATTTCCAGGCAGTGGTGAGCAGAGAGGGGCAGGCCTGTGTGTATATTCCATTCGGCTTATCAGACGTGTCCAATCCTGAGGCAGATCAGATCGAACTGTAAAAGCTCATTAATTACGGATGGTTGCTGAGCGACAGAGAGGGGGGTGTGGGGGGGTGGGCAGGTGAGGTAAGGGGATTGATGGTGGAGGAAGTAGATGAGGTGCAGTACTGGAATACTGAAGCTGAGAAATAATTGAAAAAAGAAGGACAAGTAAGCACTCGGCAAGCACAGCTTTGGAGATCAAAGTGTAAATGTTGGTGGCCATCTCTGCTGATGAAGCTCAGTGTCATTCATACATGAAAAAGGCTCATAGTTTACACTCAAAGGACACAGGAAGATTTCAAAAGCTGATAGCAAAGATTCTGACATCCCATATGATTATCTTAATGCAGTTATGCAAATTCACCTCTTAAGCGTAAGAGTTTATGAGAGTAAAATAACTTCAGTCAATTGGTGAAAAGTAAAACACTTTCTAAAATGTCCACATGATTCAAAATGATTTATCTTTATGAATCATATAAAAAGTATATAAGTGACTGCAGGACTGGCTTGGTAGCAGAGCTGTTACAGTGCATGCTACATCACGCAATGTCCCAGGTAATCCCCCTCTCTCCCCTCAGTTCCAGGTTCTGCCCCTACACAGCTCTCTAATATTATTACATTACATAAAGTGATTGCAAAACATTTACCTTTTACAAAAAAATGTATATTTTGACTATCCTGTATAAAATTAAATTAAAATTTTACTACACAAGTGTTTACATTGTAAAAACTTTAGTACATAACATATTGCCTGAAATATAGTCTACATAACACATGGAAATGTTGATTTTTGCATCCTTGCAAAATCCATTTGAAACAACCTATATAACAGGGCATTCCTAATACTGTCGCTTTTCTGCCTTCCTGCAGCGCTTCTAGACATGACTCTAAATCATGAATTCATGGGACAGCAGCAGTTCAGTATGAAGGACTTCAGTGATTGAACTCCATAGAAATGAGAACCATCTTTTAAGCTCTATCTGTTACACCATGTTGTCACCGGCCTCTGTGTGTGCTATACACACAGCCTCTACTGTATGCCTGGAATTATAGAAACAAACACAAATAACAAAACTACATTTATTACATCATTACAATCCAACTCACCCCTCCTGGTGTTACCTACCGAACTTCCACAGAGAGCTTACAGTGCTGCCATCTTCACAGCTAATCAGAGTAACAAAGTGTAAGAACTAGCAGTAAGCCCCACACCTAACCTGGCTAAGACACACACCCACACACAGATGCAGACATGAACAAACCCATATGCATGTGGACTAGAGCACCTCCTTTTTCCATTAGCTGGTCCTCCCAGATGAATAAAACATAACAGATGATCATGCTGCAGCCATCGGATTAGAACACACGTACATACATGCAAACACACACACACACACACACACACACACATATATACTGTACTCCCCCATTTATGGCAAGACATGAGAAACCAATTCCCCTCCGTCACACCCACCTACAGGTCAAAGATAATCATAAAAATTAATTGGTACACACTCTTGAATATATTAGTGTTTGATTTGGGCTCCATCGAACTCCCACATATTCGCTCTCTATACCATCGGACTGGCAATACGGTAAAGTATGTTAATCGAGATAGTCTCTTTTCCCAAGATATTCCCAAATGATTTCCCTATGGGGAAATGTATAGACAATCATATGTCAATCATCATGTGTCTATTTTAATTCAGAATGTTTTAGACCTAATTTGTAAACCATTTTTTGACATTACTGTGATTCAGTTGCATCACTGCTCTGATTATTCCGACATGAAATGATGATATGAATAAAAATGGGATATTTTAGAGTACTATTGTGTAGGATTTTAACTCTGATTTTAACTCCCATGTGCGCAGGATGGCTACCTTCCATTCAATCTGAGTGTCGGTTGTGTGTTTCCTCAGAAATAAATGCCATAGCAAGCATCTGCAAGTAAGCCCATAAGCAGTGGGGGCAGTATATCAGTATGTGAAGTAAGAAAGTATGTGAAGTAAAAAAAGGATGCATGTGCATGTATTTCGGGCCTGTGTGTGTGTGTAACCTACATGCAATTAATGGAGAGATGTCAGAGCGAGGGGGCTGCCAATGGAATGCCGAGCAGTGGGGTTCAGTGCCTTGCTCAACATCACCTCAGAAGTGGCCAGAAGATGAACTGGCACCTCGCCACCAGTCCACGCAATTCGTGGTCCACGCAGGGACTGTAACCGGCAACCCTACAGTTTCCAGCCGAGTCACCTACAGACTGAGCTAAGCAACAATGGCAGAGACACAGTGTCAAGAGACACTAATACAGCTTGTCGTCACCACTGCCATGATCGTAACTTCAACCACAAAGTAATCTTCTTAAGTGTCAGCATGTTTAGTTGTGCACATCTGCATTTTGCAAAAACCTAAATTCTTAAGGAGGATAATTTCAGTTTTGGCCACTGATGAATCAGGCCAAATGTTTTTCTCTGAAGAATGTTTAATTTACCAGATGCACAAATTATGCAGGAACCACAATGCCACTTACATTGCAGCCTTGTATATGCATATGTGTGGATAAAAAGAAAGTAAGTCATGTGCTTTACACCAACATTTTAGTCTGGATATAAAAGTATACTTGTATTTATGTCTACTTCATGCAGCATATTAAAACAAATAAATCATCAGCAGATTAACTCTGAGCCAGAATGTCTGTTAACAAATACTACCATCACCAAGACACCTATACACTGCATTTTATATTGCATGGCGTCAAGTCTAATTTTGCAGAAAAAGGACGACTTTGAAGTACAAAGGGGACATTACAGAAGGAAGTAAAGGTTTAAAGACATTTTTGTCTTATTTTGAGAAACACTAACATTTATAATAGCAACCATTTATTTATGTCAAATCTACCAGGGAATCACAACACACTTGCCAATGATATATTCTATGTGCAGCACATTTAAGTACCTCTCAGCAATAACTCCCTAAAAGAGCATCTCTCTGTTTCCCTCTATTTAATCTCCTCCTTCCTCTCTCTACTTCCCTCCTCCTCCTCCTCCTCCTCCTCCTTCTCCTCCCAGTGCCTTCTGTGATGTCTGGGTGTCATTAATCTGATGGTGGTGGAGTAGTACACATTACAGTTGCACACCCTAAATCAATGACTGATACATGAGGTATGTATGTGTGCCTACATGGCTGAATAATGCAGTGAAGAATATTAGGATGTTCCTCTTAACACTGTCTTTGATTCCTCTCTCAGCATTGCTGATGATCTTACACTACAGGAGGGCCTAATGAGCTGACGGGCCTTCATGAATAAAGAGAGCAAACCCACATACACATATGTGTACGCGCACACAAACATGACTCAGACCGTTTGTTTAAAGAATGAACAGTGGGATAAATCACAAATGCTAGTTAGAAGTAAATATTTGCATGTGCTAATTGTACTCATTAATGGCAGAGATATGAGTGGGGGTAGGGAGGGAAAAGAGATGAGTGACTACTTAAATATACACCACTGATCAGCTATCTAATTGGAGCTTTGTAATGCACATGCACACACACTCCAACTGTGTGGTAGGCTGTTTAATGATTAATACCTTTTTTAGACATAGACGCAGATGCGCGCGCGCACGCGCACACACACACACACACACACACACACACACACACACACACACACACAGGCGACGACTCTTCACTGAAGCTCCGTCTCCAAAGAGGCTTTTAAGTAAATTGAGTTTGGGTTTAGGGTCCTGTTTATATTAATGAGTCCACTGCCGGTTGAGTTAGACCCAGTGCTCTGTGTTATTACCTGCTTGATAATGAATGCCAGCTTGGCTAGCAGCAGTCAATGGAGGCTGCCACACATAGAAGATAATGCTGCAACTTGCAAGAATAATTTAGTTGCAATCTCCCTAGACTAGCAATGATGGCAAATAGCAAATGCAGAAAGATACTGTGGCCGACCTTGTGGCTTGAAGGACTTTGGCAATTACTATATACTAGACCTTGATCAAATAGCAAAAGCACATAATTGAACACATTTGTTTTAACCTTCCTGGAATAGCAAATTGGTGGCATTTGTCACACAGGACAATAAAATGAGTGCCTGGAGGTTTAAACTATTTTAGAGGTAATTTGGTAAACACTTCAGAAATTAACTTATCCCACTATAGAAAGACCTGCTCATCACTAATCCTAATACAAAACATTGTTACCTCTCTAACTCTCTATGGGTCAATGCCAGTGTGCTTCATTGGTATTCACTCTACTCTCTGAGCAGGAACACAACCAATCTGGCCTATAGGCATCACACTGTTGCTCAGTGCTACAGTATGTACATATATAATAACAAGAGCATACACAAGGGTTCAAATATATGTATAAGAGTCAGGTTGTCACAGATGTAAGTGATAATGAATAGCCCATGAATCAACTTAAATAAAAGATGGTTGAAGGATGGGCATTTTCAGCCTGCAATGCAGCAGTGGCCAACATTGCAGGCAAATAGTAGATGTATGGAGCTGGGCGTTTAATAGACTAGACTATTAAATAGACTACTCAGTTATGAGAATGGGTGTGTAGATGGCACTTAGAGGAATCACCTGATCATCAGCTCATCTAGGTGGCACAAATTACTTCATGTTTCTGCTTTAGACCTACACTCTGGGCTCCATTTTAGCAGCTTAATTAAACCACTGGGCATGCTAAATCATGGCTTTATTCTCTCTGTGCTCATTGTATCTCAACTGGAAGAATTTACTAAAACATTTTTCTAGTGATTGCTTTTTCCACCTACATGTTTTTAGCACAGAGAGGGTCTCATACAGTGGCAATAGCTCAGCTTTCCCTAAAATGTCACCAAAAAAAAAAAGGTTGAAGTATACTGTATACTGCTGTGTGTACATTTCATTGACTAAATACACGCTAGAAAGCCTTCATATTTCGTTCTGAATCAGCTCCTTATCAAAGGTAACTGGCACAACTTCCTTCTCATTCATCCCCACAGCACCACAGCCCTTTACACAGTCAGATGCTCAGCTTCTACTGACTTCAATGGGGAAGCGTAGAGCAAGTAGTTCCACTGCAGTGAAACTAGACGGTCATTGGTTAAATGCTGAGCTTTGTCCCGCCCATCGGACGCTCAGTGTGTCTGGGGCTCTATGGGCAGTGGGCTGGCCCGGACGCTCGGTGATTGGATGAGCTGTCTGAGGCAAAATCCTTTTCTGATTGACAGCTAAATGAGCGAATCAGCGATCTTGAAAAATAAACATCCAACAGAACATTTTCCACGTTTCTCATTCCGTTGTTCTGCACTGATCCGGAGACTTTACCGATCCCCAGCGACTTTGTCTTTGTTAAAAACGACTAGCGTTGTGTTTGGCGACTCTGCTCTGTCACTCTGCGGTTTCTTTCCCCAAAGAGCAGCAGCAGTTTTCATGCTCACGAAGACGATACTGTGTTGATTTGAGAATGCAGGAATGTTAGATAATGACCAAAAGTCAAGGTAACTGAGATTGTAGAGGTAGGAATGATTCAAATCATGTCAAACAATTACCTGACAAATAAGCCACCTTTTATCCTCAACTCTAAAGCGATCATGAGCCACACTAGGAAGAATCACACTGTGTACACAGCTATGAAGAAGGAGTCAGGCAGATATTTGTAGAAAGACTCACTGGGATGGACAAAGAGGCTCTATCTGGTGGATGCACTTTTTAAGAAGCTAGAGATTTTATTTCTTCTGGCTTTGCTGCACACAGTAGAAAAGTGCTGTTAAATCTCCAAGATTAAATTTCTTCAACTTTAAATAAACCCTGCATGCACTGCATCATTTCGCATTCAAATTTATAACAGCCGACATCAGTATGTCACTGTACCAATTATTACAGAGATAGGTTACTATTCAATTCTTTCCTATTTATATTGTTGATCCACTGTTTATCTAATAAAGCATAAATGCCAATGAATCTTTAAAAGGTAAGTGAATGAAAGCAGCAGCAGCTCTTCATAAATCTTGTCTGGCTCTTGAATTGGGTTTAGACTACAAATGCTTTGGTTTATATTTTTCCTCCTGTAGTGAGCTGCCTGGCATAACCTAAGACTACTCACAAATGCTTATTAGTCTGGGCCCCCCTCAGCTCATGTTCGATTTCTACTGCCTGGTTTGACAGTTTGAGCTCTGGTAAGGTGCGCTGGGCTGAACTTACAGACTGGATGTTGACCCTGTCCGTCATTGACCTAAACCTGCCCCAAATGAGATAAACGGTTGTGATTGGTCTGCTTGATCTCAAGCTGCTGGAAATCTGTTTCAATAGTAGAGGGGCCGGACATATCTGCCAGAACAATCTATCTATTTATCTAGGTATCTATTTTTTCATAACTTCCTGTCATTTCACTGGGGTATATGGTATATGATGGTATTTGTGAAACACAAAACAACTGAGCTGCTGGTGATAGAAGGCATTGTAGCATGTATGCCATTGTTTACCCTACAATGCTGTGTGTTTAATTTGCAATTGGCCTACTTACACAAGTCTTGCTGGGCTTAAGTACTTATGGCCAGTATTATAATAGACGAGAAATAAGCATCCCTCTTTCATTGATTCTTGCTGGATGTGTAAGTGTGGCGCAAACGCACTGTCTGTATTCAGTACCTAAGTACTGTAACTACGTAACACATGTACAGTATATTGTTGGTTGTCTCTATAGGCGCCACAGATGGACCACCATTGGCTGGGATTGGCAGAGCAGCGAGCTAAAGCTCTGCACCTGGCTACAGGAGGAGCCGCTGCTGTCTATCTCTCAGCTGCCTCCTGCCAAAGCTCCAACTGCAGGTCAAAAGCGGCAAGCCTCGACTATCTTGAACCAAATAGTGCACACAGCTTTGCCCATGTTGGTTGGCTCACCTTTACTGTCAACCCAAAAGATCTAAATAGGTGCAGTGGTAGGGCTTAAAACCAATTAATGAATTGAATTTAAATAAATTTCATCATCAATTAATTGGGTCGATGTTATGACACACGGCATCATAAATGTTATGCTGAAAACACACCTGTCCTGTGACTCCTGTGATATATTAACCTTTGTTTACAAAGGATTTTTCCTTCCTGAAACCATGAAGATCAAAATGTGATTAGTATGGTGACAGGCACTTTGTCGCTATTCGCTGTGTTTTTGGCATAGTCCAGTGTCTCTCTCCTCCGACCTCATGGACAAATACACAATTAAAGGTCGATATGAAAACAAATCTAATAGACTGCAATGCCTTCCATCTGTTTTTTCTCTCAGTTTTGTGATGGATCAATGTTGCCGGGCCCATGATAAAGCTATTTTAAAGTTAACGCTTGATAAAGCTACGCCTGGCTACAATGATCCATCGCAAAATGAAGAGAATAAACTCATTCCCTGCTGCTGCAGACACCATGAGGATTGCGGACTGCAACAGCCGACAAGTAGTCTCTTAGCGGCAAGGTGTGAGGGTGTGGGACTGCGGACCCAGCGTTCCTTCTGGTCCCCAGCCTGCTGTTCTGCTCATTTTCTGGCTGCTAACTAGCAGGCAGCTAGCAATTAGCTATCTTGCTAATTCTGCCATGCTTTAACTTATCTTTAACTTTCGTGAATCAGATTCGTCTATGAACATTTTTAGTTGGGGACACCCCTAAAAAATAAAATACTAAATACTAAAAAATACCGTGGTTCTAGTAATACCTTGGTATTTCCCGAGCCTAAGATTCAGTAAAAGTAGCCTATAGCTGGATGTTTGAACGGCTACAGTAGTCCATCTGCAGTTGCAAACAGTAAAATCCACCAGCTTTGCTAAGCATGAGCAGTCAACATTCTTCATGTTGCAATTGAGAGTATGGTTCCCCGTGGGTATTACATTGGACTGGCCTCACAGTGTACAGTATGTGTGCGAGTTGTAGTGTCTCAGTGCTCTGCTGGTTCTCTATGAGTGAAGCTTCAGCAAGCTTTAATAATTCACCGGTCTCTTTTAGCTCCCAGACAAACTGAGTTTTCACCAACAGGGGATTCAGAAAGCAAGCACAGAGGCAGCTTTGATTTAACTGGAGTCCAGTCTCAGACACACACACACACACACACACACACACACACACACACACACACACACACACACACACACACACACACACACACACACACACACACACACACACACACACACACACACACACACACACACACACACACACACACACACACACACACACACACACACAGGCTTATACAGTTCTCAGATATGCTCCTACAAATACTTGCTGCAAGAGTAGCCTATGTAACCCTGGTGAAGAAAAATGCCATTATCTGTGGCAAAGTCTGTATTTCTAGGCCAAACGCGTTATAATGGGCAGACAATGGCTTGTCTAGTTCCTAGTTCCTCCAAATGCTGCCTTCTTTCACTTGACTTTTTAGGACACAAACATTGCTCACCCTCAATATCCCACAGTAAAATTCAGGCCAGCCACTTGTCTAATACCGTAGTGCATTCAGGTGTTTGATTTGTGTCAGATTACTGTTTGTATTACTGTACTGTTTTAACAATTCATGGTTCACAGGTCATGTTCACTAATTTTTTTCCCAGAATATATTTTTCATGCCACTAAATTAAATGTGACACTACAGTCCTCATCAACACCTTAATTCTTGAAACATCACATGACCATGTTGTATTTACCATATTTCACAGACTCATGTTGTTTGAAATATATGGGGGGGCAAATTGATGGGCTTTGTAATCAAAATTCTGACTAAATATTCAAGACTTTTCTTTCTAGTTTTTCATAATTTCATTAAGGATTTGCAGTTTGGTCACAACTCACGAGACTGGAACATTAACTGCGTGTAAAAAAAAAAATATAACAATGAGCAGAGATCCAACAGAAACATTTGGTAAAGCTAAATATCACAGGGCTCATAAATGCGACCTAACTGTGGCCATAGACAGTATGATCAGACACCTCTGACGAACTCTTTCTGCAACAGTGGAAGCTGTAAAACAAAATAAAAACCTTACCACATAACATTAAAATAACAAGAGCTTGACACACTCTCAGAACAAATCAAAATTCAGTATTTACTCATAGAAACAACCGACATTGACAGGGAAGAAGTAAAATATGTCAGGGAATGTGACAACCAATGTGTCTATATTGAACTTTAAAATCTGGTTCTCCTCTATGGCTCTCAACATTTCTATTTAATTCAATTGTTCAACTCTTTCGATTCTATTTTGAATTATATGCTTTTAACTATCTGTTTATCTTTTATTATTTTACACTGTATTTTTGGTGCCACTCATTCCGTCTTTTTGTAACTAGGCCTTCAAGGATCGGAAGATAAAAATGTGAAGCACTGCTTTTTCCCATATAGACCTTACAAGACAGCACATATTATACAAGCTATATTTAGCTATTTTGTAGTAAACTTGAATGGTAAATGTGGTTTGTAAATGGATGGCTCGCTGACTGAAAATAAAAAGAGGTTGGAGAGCTGTTCCATCTTGGCTAACAGATTCTTTTAGGCTTGAGGCAGTCCTGCATGAAGGAGCGTATTGGCTTTGAGCATGAGGCAAAAAAAAAAAAAAAAAAAATCATGTCTTGGTCCATAAATATACAGTATATTAGGATGGTCTCCTCATTTGCAAACCCTGAATTAAGTAATACCACAGAAGCTCACTGCCTGCTCACAAAAGAACTTAACAAAAAGAAACAGTCTTCTTTAACTCTCCAGAGTAAAACGTGCACGCACACACACACACACACACACACACACACACACACACACACACACACACACACACACACACACACACACACACACACACACACACACACACACACACACACACACACTTGTATGACAGTGATCAGTATTGAAAAGGCTACATTGTAAACCCATGTCTAATTTCACAGATGCTGAACAAATTGTCCTCTAACCTAAAGAAGAATGTGTTCGTAATTTTGTGCAAGTGTGTACGTGTGTTTGTTCGTGTCTTTGAGTGTGTATGCATCGCAGATTCAGACAATGAGAGAAAGTCAGGGAGGCGTGACGAGAGCTCAAGTTGCAGGGGGAATATCTATGTGATTGTGTCTGTTCGTACATCTTTACACTTTGGTGTGCGCGCGCACACACAAGGGTAGGGGGGTTGCAACCGATACAGTACATCTCTGCATTAGGCTGCAGTGCAGAACGGCCGACAAAGCTACACACACACACACACAAACACGATCCCCTGCAAGATTCAGAGGCTGTCACGTATCTGCTTGATGCAAGTTGACAGTTTCACTTCTAAACCGATTTACAGTGAAATGACACTCACACAGCCTCGCTCACTGCTGCAGAGCCAATGAATAGCCAAACATGTCATTTCTTTCCCTTTAACATCAACATGCTATAAAGTTCATTGAATGTGTATGTATTTGTGTATAGGATCAGTATCTTTCTCACATTCTGTGGACCTTGGAGCATTTATTGTATCTCACTCTTTGAAAGCCTATTTGCCTCTTGGAAATCCCAGCATGAAGTTCACTGAATCAAAGAGACATCCATACATTACCATTATAATATTCACAGACATTTAAATAAATCAGCATTTTAGTCTCCAGGATAAGATCATGAAAGCCCTACAGAGCTATCAGGTGACAGAGTTCAGGTGAAGGTTTGTTGTTTTTGAAAACTGGGCGTTTATTTTTTTCAGCCCAAAATGGGTAAATCTATTTAGCGCTGATAAGAAAATGACAGCTCAAGAGCTTACCTCAGTGACTACATCCAGGGCAGAGTTTAACCTTCTTACAAACAACAGCTATCTGGCTGGGTGTGACACGTTCTTCTGTGTGTGAGCATGAGTGTGTGTTTGTTTCCTCTTTATAGTGTGTATCTCTGGATATACACCTACACCTCACACACATCAATCTACCTCCCAATAAATGAGCTGTCAGAAAAAGTTGTTCAAAGAGAGGCCAGAACGGAAGCAGGAAGGAAGGGGATAGAGTGTGTGTAGAAAAGAAACAGAGCGACAGAGGTCGAAAAGAAGCTGTGAGCGTGCGGGAAAGAGGCAGGAGATTGTGCGTTTTGGGTTTGTACCCCATCTATAGGATAAGTGATTCCCACTTTATATTTATGAAATGATCCTGGCATTGTTTTCTCAGGAGAAAACAGTTATAATAATTTGATATTAACTGTGCGGATTGGATTCTGCTATGACATACTTGATCCAATCTAAACTGCCAGATTAAACTAATTTCTTCATGTGTTCTCAATGCAAGATGGCAACACATTGTGACAGGCTGATCTTTCCCAGTCAGTTTCCATCACACCCACACATTCCATCTGTAAAGAGCACAGAGGCAGTCATTGAACATTACAGTCCGATGACATTTATGCCATGACAGGAAACTTTTAACATATTCTACACTGAATGCGTGTATGTGTGCACATTTATGTGTGAATGTACGTGTAGGAGTAGTATGTGTCGCTGCCCGGATAAATGTGACACTTCCGTGATTAGGGCTTGTAAGGACGATGCCTCATTAAAGGTTATCTGTTAATTACGAGGACAACTTGAGGTCAGTATTGAGGTGACAATCCCCCTCTCTCTCTTCCTGTTCACACACACACACACACACACACACACACACACACACACACACACACACACACACACACACACACACACACACACACACACACACACACACACACACACACACACACACACACACACACACACACACACACACACCACACACACACACACACACACACACACGCACGCACGCACAGACACAGACACACACACAGACACACACACACACATAATAGTGGCTTGTTTAGCCTGACCCTTTACTGTCTGTAAAGCTAAGGGGGGCTAAAAGAAATCGCCACAGTAATCACACAGTTGCTTACCTCAATGCTCAAACACATTGACTGTACACATATCCATTATACCCTAATACAGATAAGGATATAGAGCCAAACTAAAGATGGTCTCAGTATAAAGCTGTATTGTAAACTTGTTATCTGCTCAGCGAGATCAGCTGTAGCAACATCCCAGCTCTCAGACAGAGAATAGGAGGCCACCAGCTTCACCAGCCTTTCTACCATGCCCACAGAGAGCACCACCAAGACGGATATAATCACAAAACAATCCTGGAAGCTTCAGTATGGGTCGGCAGTAGCTCAGTCCATAGGTGACTCAGCTGGGAACCGGAGGGTCGCCAATTCGAGTCCCTGTGTGGACCATGAATGGAGCGTGGACTGGTGGCTGGAGAGGTGCCAGTTCATCTCCTGGGCACTGCCGAGGTGCTGTTGAGCAAGGCACCAAACCCCCAACTGCTCGGGGGGCTGGTCCACTGGAAGCCCCCTCGCTCTGACATCTCTCCATTAATTGCATGTATATAGGTCCTGTTTGTGCATGTGTGTGTATTTCGGGCCTGTGTGTTTGTGACATGAATAATAATAGAGTGAATGAAATCTAATTTCCCGTTGCGGGATTAATAAAGTAATTCTTCTTTTTTCTTCTTTCTTCTATAAATATTCGAAGATGCACTTTCAAACTCCCCTATGCATGTTCCCTAGACTTGGTTGACAGTGGTGTTATTTAGGGATGCTCCAATTTATTGGCCTAACATTGTCATCTGATATTCACCTTGTTGACTGCAAAGGGCATATTGGCAAATAAGATGACATTCACCGATGGCAGCGGCCGATGTTTATCTGTTATGTTGGATCCATTTTGGGCTGGCTAAATGTTGTGTAAAAGGGGACCTATTATAATCACTTTCAGATTCACACGTGTTTTTCCTCAAACATGTTACCGTGTTTAAATGTTAGAAAAACACTATTTTTCTCATACTGCTCATGGCTGCTGCACCTGTATTCACCCTCGGTCTGAGACGCTCTGTTGCAGCGCTTGTCTCCTTAAGACCCTCGCACGAAAAGCCCACTCTGCTCTGATTGGTTAGCACTTCCTTGTCTTTCGGTACTGCTGCAGAGGAATGACTGCCACAGAGTTGGATATTCTACCGTCAGTAATCACCAATAAAGTCTTTTTAACCAAACACTACATAACTGAACATGTTACGGCCGGAGTGTGATCTGATGGTTGAAATAAAGCCATTTACTGTATCTGACTGGGTGCACAGATGTACTGTATGCTCATGTGCAAATCGCCGTTAGCAGCCTATGGATGGGGCTTTGCTTAGCTGTACTTTGTGTCCATTGCCGGCATACTGTGCCTGGAGCAGAGATAACCATATACAGAAACTTGCCATCAATTCACGTCAATCAGAGCTGAGAGTAAAAAAAAAAACTTGAAAACAGCGAGTTCAGGACATTCTGAAATCTGAGTTTTTGTCGCACAGGGATTACTTTTGCATACGCTTTCGTTTAATACAAACTGACATTTAAATATATAACGTTTAAATGTCATATACATATATATAATGTCAAAATGTTTAAAAGAGGTCTGGTTTTTTTTTTAATGACGATTTCTTTGTTTCACTGGCACAAAAGGGTGAATAAATAACAACAACAAAAACTCATCGGTATGGGCCCCAGAATTCCACAATCTGTGCATCCCAAGTGTTTTTGGTGAAATTTCTGGAGAATGCTGACTTAATGTCTTACAGAAGTGAAACAATAACTGCAAACTAAGAAGGTAATTTCTCGGATACTAAACTTTTATGATCTCTGTGGGTAAACTGGGTCATTGCATCAGCAATTAATAGGAAACAACAAAGGAACAAAATGGGAAAAAATAACAATAAAACAACTTGGGGTATCATATATTAAGTAAAAACTACATCAAATCAAAAGTATACAAATAATTGATAGATAGTATGCTAGAGAGAGGGATATGGTGGGTGCACTCAGCACAGACAGGTGATGAGAGCAGAGGAGAAATTAGCAGTAATGGTGTCAAGTAGTAATAAATGAACAGTGTAAGTTTCAGTCTGTTTATGAACAAATGCTGCAGCGCCCCAAGACCAAGTAAAGTTCCTGTGTCTTGCTTCCCAACTGCTGGGTAAAGGGAAGAAGTTTAGCCCTGAAGTAAGCATCAAATACAGGCCTGGAGGCAAAACAAAGTCTCCCCTTTGCTTCCCGACCACGGTCTGGAAGCTGAAGCAGGAACAGTTAGCAACATGTTTATAGCAAGGCTATTGAGAGTTATCTCAATATTTTAAAGGGGAAGAGACATGCTGTAGTCAGTGTGCACATCAGTTTGTTAGATTTGTTCCAATACTGTTACTGACAGGAGAACAGAAAGATTCATATTTGATTTTTAATAATTAAATTAATGTTAATTACACTGAGCCTGTGTGCCTGTCTGCTGTGTTAGGGGAGAAAGGGTTAATGAACATGTTTGCATACTACCATTAGGCTTTAAGTTATAAAAATATGTTTTGAGTGACAGAGCCATAGTCTGGTGTGTTTTTTTTAGATTTCTGCACTTTAATTTGTAGGAATTGTTCCTGTAACTGACTGGAGATCAGGAAGATTCCCATATATTTATCATATATATGTTTAAACCAGGCCTTTTGCTCTCTAGTGTAATTTTAAAATTGTATCTAATTTAAGTCGTGATGATTGTACAGTATTTACAAGGTTCCAAGGTTTTTAAAATTCAATATCTGAATAAAGATATGTTATTCTCATTCTTCTTATTCTAATCTCATTTCATAACATGTGGGCCTGGCCTACATCAAAGTGAACTTTATAAGGTGAATGGTAAATGGACTGCATTTATATAGCTCCTCTCTGCATTACCAGACAAAGCGCTTTACATTTTGCTCTCATTCATGCACACATTCATAAAACGGGGGTGGCAGAGCTGCCGTGCAACCCATTGGCCTGCCCACTGCGAGCAACCAGTGTCTTGCTCAAGGTCAATCCAACAAATAGACGTGAGGAGCCAAGGATTAAACCATCAACCTTGTTATTAAAAGATGACCCACTCTACATCCTGAGCCACTGTAGCCAATGTATCCAAAATTGTGTGTGTTGCAACTGCTATGGTCTAAATATAATCATAACTGAATAAGTCTTAGATATCAAATATTACGACAGCTGAATGGCTATGCATTAAACAGCCGGCATCGCTGCTTTCCTTTCATGGTTTACTATAATACTCTGTAGTGTCCTGCAGTGGTTTGTATAATATCCACAGAGCTTAGGAGGGAATTTTGACAGCCTCATTTCAACCCAAGCATTAAGAAAATACAGATGTTCAAATTCAGAACATTAATTTTGAACTACAACAAAAGCATTCAGCAAAGTAAGATGTGGTGCACCTGGAAAATGTTGCGACGCAAAAGAACCTCAACTCAACATGCTCTGCACACATTGCTTGTGCACAATGTCATATCATGATAGCAGGTTATTTATTTATAGAAAAAAGACAATATATAATAACATAAGAAAAAATGCAAAGGTGAAAAATGGAAAAAACCCTGAGGGCTTGTAAAGGAACCTAACTAAATCAAAACAAATAAATTACTTAATTCTAACGTTCAGATGAAATAATGTAAAATTATTTCTTTTTAAATGTACATGTTTTCCTAAACAAGTTGATGTGTGTACGTTTCTGTCTCACACGTTCAGTCAAGTCCTCATTGACATAGATCATACTGTCCTTAAGTTTTTTTTCCTCTCTTAAGGATTTCTTCTTTATCCTTACATCTTAGCAATGAGATTGTCAATAGAGGATTCCTGGATTGCACATGCAGAGACCTGTCATAGACGGTCTTAAGATTAGTTATCACAGAGCTTTTTGTTTGACTCATCCATGTCTTTCTGAGAGTACTGCAGGCTATTTTTAATATCCTGTAAATCTTTCAAAATGTTGACAACCCTTTGATTGGTAGAGTCAACAAAGATTTGGACAAATTATTTGAAGTTTTCTTCTTGTTGATCCATCAGGTCTTTGAAGAATGAATTCTGTTGGGCAAGCTCAAGATCTTGACAGTAAACTTTCAGATGAAACTATAAGATGCGACTATACAGTGGAGATCAAAAATAGAGAACGCATTATAAATACTTGGTTTCTTTTGATATACTGTTGTGTTTTTATTGTTCAGAATTTGATAGAATATCTACTGTGGCTATACCACTGCTGTACTAGCATGTTTTCTTAAATAACCAAGACACTTCAACAAAAACCTTTATTTTGTGAAAAAAGCAGTGACCATTGTGTCAGAAGAGAAGATTTAAACAATGTTACTTAGGTTTATAGGATTAAAAAATGAACAGGAAGTGTAGAGGCCCTTGCTTTGAATGAGTTCAGCACATCTGCACCCACAGGACATCACTAGTTTCTCACACTGCTCTGGTTTGATCTTGGTCCATTCTTCTTGCAGTGTCTACCACAGTTTGGTAACTGCAGTGGGTTTCTTAGCCATTGCTTTGTTGCCACTGATTTTCGAGGGATTCTCCAGAGGCTTCAGAGAGACCTGCACTGCTGCTCACTGCAGCAGGTGAGTTAATAAGGGTGCTAACAATGTCTATTACTCTTACCTTCATGGTTGCAATGTGCCTCAGTGGTAGTATCATTGCCTCCACTACATTTGGGCCTCAAGAATTGACCTGAGAGAATCCACAGAAAAACAGAACAGAAACAGGTAGTTGTAAAATTGTAAATACAAAGACAAAAATAAACTACTAAGCTCTCGTTTGACAGTGGAAGATGACATTTGTGTTTGTCTCTATTGTTAAATGCAGCGAAACAGCCATTCAGGGAGAAGCCTGTTTGATTTGAGCTTTCTAGGAGTATCTGGCTCCATTCCTCCATGTTACTGTAATCATATTACCGCACAGGAAAGCTATTGTCATATGCTTCTGTCAAAAGAGTCATGGAAATGCTAGCAGGCTTTTTATAAGAGGGAAAATGGGGTCTTGCATAAGAGCAGTAGCAGTAGTGTAAAAAGCCCATATGCAGGACCTAATTTCACGCAATCAACAAAGCCACTTTGTGTCAAACCTTTGCTGTTTTTAAAATCCTCTTACGGAGCTTCAGGCCTTTTAAAGCCAAAAGTGGCTTTTAAAGATTTTAGTTCCCCAAAACACTCAGCGTGTGGGTAAAATGCGAATATGAGGATGTGTGTGTGAGTTTATGTGTGCGTCATAGGTAAATTTCTAAAGAGAGAGAAAAATAATTCATAAAATGGTCATGATAAAAATCAGCCTTCATTCTATTTTACTCGCAGATCAGTCTGTTAACTTGTGGCAGAGAAAATTTGGAGAAGGTTGCCCAGGCGACCGAGCCAATCAGCGGTGGTTTTGAGGCGGCTCGAAGTGTGACCAAAAGAGAAGCTGCTGTTCAGTGTAAACAACGGTGGCTTTCACGGATGAGATGAGCGCAGCTATCAAGCAAGCTGCTTGCTAATGCTTTTTTCTCTTGGATCCTTCTGTTGGAATATGGACCAGGCACATGAAATTGTGCCTTTTATCCGTAAATTCTGGTTACACAAACGGCAAATATCCTTTACGACATGCTGTCTACTTTGCCTAGACGCTCTGTTAGCACGTCATACGCTTCGTTGCTCTAATTGGTTGATTTGCACTGTCTATCACCAACATAGGTGGTGATATTGAGCAAATGCGATTTATGCAAATCCATCCATCTGGCGGAGTCAGGTTAGATAAAAATAGCCTTATACTTTAGAAAATGACCCAGTAATGCTCCACTGCTGGATCGTCCTTTAAATAAAACAAATATAAACATTTATTTGTTCCCTTGTCCATATCACTGCTGAATCAGCACAGGAAGGCAAAGAAGTGACAGTTACCCCCCAGATTATTTATGACCACTCCTTCAGGGCTGGACCACCATAATTCATTATTCATCGTTGTTGTTTATGTTTTTTATTTATGTTGTCTCAAGTCTTCATGTATAATTGTTAGAGCTTGTGTTGCCAGTGAAATTTCCGTGCAAAGGGACAATAAAGTGTTATCTTATCTTAATATGTAATTTCATCTGAAGCCAAGCGTTTCCTTCTCACCATCACTGCTAATAGAGTGTGCCTGAACATCGGAGACAAACAGATGGATGAACCAAGCAACAGATAACTACCTCACCTGCTTCTCCCTGTCCACTTGTTTGTTTCTGTTTTACTTTTTCTTAATCCTCTATCCATGTGTTTGCGCTGCCTTAGTTTTAGTTGGAAAAGCAAAGTTCAAGTTTGACATGGAGCACAGAGGCTATGTATTTGTTGATTGTGTTGTTGCGGATGTTGTAATTTACTTTGATGACAGTTGGCAAGGATACACGCTTGTTTTGAATGTTTTTTTAAGTCTGACTTAATTTCTTAAACTCTTGTTTTTCGTATTGCATCTATCAGCTCTTCTCTCTTCCATCTATCTCTTCCAGCTATTATCCATAGCGAAGCCAATATATTTAGAGAAGAGAGGATAGAGGGAAGGAGGACAGAAAGCCAGGGTTAAAACAACAGAGGGAGAAACAGGAAGTCAATCCTCTGTGTTTGCTGCTGTGTGGTCCTGGCTGTGGTCCAGGAGGGCCTGAGGACCCAATGTTGCAGTTCTGATGAAGAGAAAGCTCTGCAGCCCACTCTGCTCTCCCTTCTTCCCCACTTTCACACATACACTGCAAACCTGAAATGATCTAGACATTGCCCGGAGGAGCTGTATGTGAGAACACAAATGTCAGAAACTGTTGAACTGGACATTAGACAGACTTTACCCTGCCAGCTCCCTAGTACAAATTCTGATCAATGTCTAATTGAGCCCATGTGGTGAATGGAGCAGAGACTTCACAGTGATGACATTTCTATCATGTGGCTCACACAAAACTGGAAGAATACAAACATCCGAGGGTTAAGGAGGGCCATTTGCACATACACACCAACGAAAAAGTCTATCTGGAGAGTCAAGGTTTTGGAACTTCTATCGGTAAGAGCCAACACCAAAATCGTCAGACATATTCAATGAACCGCAATAAACTCGGTTTATGCAGAACTATGAACTGGCTACCTTACCACAGTATAATCTGCATCATGTCCAGCTCCTCCTCTTCCTATACCATACCCCTCGCCTAAACCAAACGGAGTATTTCCAGTAAGTGAGAACACGTCTGACACAGACAATCTCCTGTTGTGTGCTGCATGTGTAAAAGGGAAACTTTGGAATCCTAACCGGATTCTCCAGACATTGTCCGCAGTTCATATGAGAGAACAGCTTTACACTCCACTCCTACATTTCTCCAGTCCCCACAGCTTCTCCCTACCTCCCCTCACATTCGCTTATACTTGTTAGCTTTCTCCACATCCCCTCACTCCCTCCTTGCCTGTACCCTGCCAATGTGATCCATGTGTTGTGCTCCAGCAGAGACTGCTGAGGCAGCGGAAAGAGGGAATATTTACAGATCAGTCAGATGGGGTTGAGCTCTGCTCCTACTGCACACTCACAGTTCCTCGTCAATCACTGCTACAAGAGCTGCAACACACAGGCAGACACTGCAACACACATATGTTATGTGTGTATTTTCCTGTATGCATTTTAGCCAAGCTGAATGTAAGTATATCTGTGCACTTACCCATACGTTCATATAGTATATACAGTACATGCATTTTGACATATGCACTCAGACGCAGATGAAACTGAAGAAAGAAAAAACACTGCAGTCATCCAAATTAGATTTAAACTATTTCAAATAATATACTACAAATAATATTTCAGTCCATTAGGGCTTTTGATTGATTCAATTTATTAATATAAATGTTGACATAGATTAACAACATAAATTAGCATAAGCATGTAATATAAAATGCAAAAATCAAGGTTGGAAAATACTTTAGAATGTTTTCTATAAAATCCTTTTCAAAAAAAGTGCTCAACTTGTGTTTTAATGTCTTACACAACTTTTTCTATATGAAAAACGGTCTACAGTATAGTTATTGAGACTAAGAATCTTACCCCCCATTTGCTTCTAACTGAGAGTTTAAAACTACTGTAAATTTAATACAAGGGTTGCTGTAAAAATGGTGCTGTGCCACATATCCTGGAAGATTTCAATGTCCCGGACAAATGGAAGAAATTCCAGTGAAATATAATCTGTGTTTATTGATCTTAAAAACAATTGATAGGTAGACTATAGAATGATACGATGGAGGCATGTAGATTCAAACACCCCAAAAGGTGGAACACTGTGTAAAAGTGAACAGAAACAGATTGTGATGATTTACGAAAGATTGAAACCACATATTTATTTGAAAATATCACAAAGACAACAAATCAAATATTGGAATTGAGTTCACCACTCTGAAAGACCTGTCATTTGGTCCTAGGGGTCAAAATTTGAAAAATCTTTTTGGGAGTCATGGACAAAAACTATTTGAAAAAAAAAAAAAAAAAAACCTTAACCTATGCTGGCTCATTTCATTTTAGATCTAACCTTTTTCTCAACAGTGTAGCGTGTAACTTAGAGGTAATTATTTACACCGGCCATAATGGCCGGAGAGATTAAATATGTCGGATTTCAAAAGATTTTTCCAGTCAAAAACGGCAATTATCGGTAAACGGAAACCCCTGTTAGAACTGAGCATGGATTGAGCTTCAATAAACTAACTGTCAATGCTCTGAAAAAAAATCTGCCTCATCCAACACAAGACTAAAAGGTTGAACCTGCTGTCTGAAAAAGAGGAACAACACATTAAACCAGTAATACAAACATTTGCAGGTTAACTCTGGATGCTCTGTTCACAGCATAATGGATTATGCATGTCCAACTAAACTATACCTGCATACATACAACTTGTCAATTTTGCTGTTAGCAGCTCAGTTCAAAGACTGAATAAATTCAATCTCTGCACTTTTAGCCAATGCTGTTCTCCAAGATTCCTCTAACATCCACTGAATGCCTACGGCAGACAAACTGAAGATCTACTGTTGCTTTTTACCCTCTTTCTTCCTCTTCTCTTGTTTACAGGCATCCATTCCTCAACTTGTGGGTATGTAATGGATGAATCACAGGGGCCAATGGGAGTTTAACCAAAACTACACAGGCAGTGCAGACATACACAGAACCTGCATTGCTCTATGCAAACAGATGATGCTGCCAAAGAGAGGTGTTGCTCCTGCTAACTCTGTCAGCCCAAAAAGGTCAACATTCAAAATAAAAGTAGTGTGTGTGTGTGTGTGCGTGCGTGCGTGCGTGTGTGTGTGTGTGTGTGCGCGTGTGTGTGCGCGCGTGTGTGTGTGTGTTTGTGTGTGTGTGCGTGTGTGTGTACATCTGTTTGTGTAAACAGCATTGGAGACCTTGGCATCCACTCTCTGAGTTCTCATACTCAGCTGGGGCAAATCTCCTGCATCCCGGTCACCATGTTGCTGCGCTGAGGTCCTGCCAACACCCCGTCAATCACACTGACTCAGCCCACCCTCCAGCTACACACACACACACACACAAACACACACAATTTAGCACCTCTTTGCCCACCTTCTCCTCCAACATAACTCCCTCACCTTCTGGTGAGGTCAACTGGAGTCAGCAATCTGACTGGCGTCATAGTTACTGCCCAGTGATTGCATCACTCACGGATATACAGTCACATTGATCATGACCATATTCAAAACTTTATTTTTATGCATGCATTACACTTATAGAGATACTTTACCCATTTTAATCCAGGTCTGTGTCATGGCAATGTGGGCATTGTGTTCAGATGAAGGTTGTTTGGCGTGTCTCAGAAGTTCCCGCAGAACAGAGAATCGGAGATCTACCGAAATCTGCCAGATGACGAGTTTCACAGCAAATCTCCGATGCAAACCACAACACCAAACACCATGCATCTGCACACAATGCCCACATTCCCATGAGACAGACCTGGATTAAAATGGGTAAAGTATCTCTTTAAGGTTGTCAGCTCTCACATATCTGATGTGACACTCACACGCCCAGGTTTAATTTAACGCTTTAATGCCTTTAAATAACACTTAAAGCAAATTGGAAATGACATGAGTTATCAGTCATTTTAATGGTTATCCTTCAAACAGCCTGTGTAATTTATGTGTGGCATATCACCAGTGTAGCCAGTAGCACATAGGTCGACAAGGTCATTTTGCCTTCCCTGACACAAGGATTGACTGCGGTAGAGTAAAGCCTGTTGTGACACCAAATAGCCCCTACCTCACAGGTCAATGCACTTACACCTGTTGCATAGCTGACTCACCCTGACCTACACAAGTTCCCCTTACACAGTTTCTATAATGACTACTTAACATTTTATATTATTATCGGGGTTCGGACTTTGAGATTGATAGATGATGGCCCAGTCGACAAACTTCAGTGTGGTGATTTTTTTATTGACACCAAAAAAGCCCAAAGAAAAATATCCATAGGTGGCAAATCAAAAGTAGCAGGATTATTTACAACAAGAGGGAGGAAAACTATTTACAACAGGACACAGAGAGAAAAAATATTTACAACGGGATTTCACAGACGCAATCAGGACCCACATGCCTCCCAGCCAAATGCTCTCTCCCCAAGTGAGCAAAGCTTCCTTTATATATACCCTTTGGCCCCTCCCCCAGGCAAACCAATTATCCCAGCACAGGGGTTTCCACACATAAACAGGGAAATAGAATACCCAACCACAAAAACCCCCATTAACTTTCATGTCAGTGTGTGGCACTAACAACCCTCCATACGGCTGAGCCATTGTTCACACAAAACATCTCAATTCCCCATACATTCATCTTAAATCATAATATTAGTATAGTCCGTGGTCAGCTGACCCATGGAAGCGCGCCAACCAGCGCTATTTAAATCAGGATCCGGAACTGCCTCGGTTCGGCCGTGAACCCAAGACAGACCTCTACAGCAACAACATGTGAGCGTGTGTGTATGCGTCTGTGTGTATGTGTGTGTTGCGTAGGCGCCAAGTGTGCACCCTCGACGACCTACGGTGGGCAAACAGAGTTCAGGGAAATGGGCGAAAGTTTGTGTCACTGTTGGACTGCGAGATGCGGTCTGTGAGCGGACAGTTTGGGTGGAGCATGGCTCCACCGGAACAATGAGAGCGCAGCGTGCGCTCCCAGCACCGGCACTCTCTGAGAGAATATAATTACTATGGACAGAGACTCAGAAATACTATGCATGTAGCCTACATTTTAAACCAACACTGTCAAACCTTTTTGAACCTGATATACCCCAAGCACCATTACACCAGTTTTGATTTTCAAAAAAAGACCTCCAGCTGTAGTTTCTTCTTAACCCATCAAAGGGATTTAACATCAACACAACAGTGAAAACGCAATATTACAGATATCTTGGTATCAAACATGTTGCCTCAAACTAGAACGGTCTGGCACTTCTATTTTTAAGGGCGCACTCACACTGTCCTTCCGTATGGTGCCCAAACAGGTTTTACGGGTAAAGCCTAGTTCGTTTGACCAGTGTGAGTGCAACCGTTCCGCGCCTAGCTGCGGCCAGCTGGCCGTCCACGGCCCGTGTGAGAGAGGTGGGCTTTTGTAGAGCGTGTTTGCAAATGTACGAGCACGAGCGTGCGGCCTACGGTGGCTCTGACGTCGTTTTATATGCGCGTGTTCGGACATAAAAAAAGACGGACCATGTGCGGACATTTAACAACAACAATGGCAGCGAAGGTTCACGTTGGTGTGATGCGGAGGTGGATTCTTTACTGCAGATTTGGTCGATGAAAATATTCAATAACAGTCGGACAAGACGCACAAAAACTCTGAGGTCTATGGAAAGATTTGTAAACAAAGCGACTAGGGATGTCCGATAATATCGGCCCACCGATATTATCGGCCGATATTGAGTTAAAAATGTAATATCGGGAATTATCGGTATCGGGTTTCTTTACAACCGATGTTAGTTCTGTAGGCTTCAGCATTTCCGAGTGTACCTGAATGCAACACGGGCCGTTTACAGGCGCGTGCTTGATGACGTATAACAACAACAACACGCTAGACTCGTAGGTTGCTAACCGTGGCTAACAAGCTTCAGCTCTCCCGGTGCATGAGATGTCCGTGGTTTGGAAGTATTTCCAAGTGTCACCTACTAACAGTATATGTGCGCTTTGCAATGACTGCAAGGCGTTAGTTATGAGAGGAGGAAACAAGGCGTCTTCCTTTAATACATCAAATTTGATAACCCACCTCAAGAAGATTCATGGGGAGTTATACGCTACATCTGTGCAGCAAAGTGATGAAAAGAAGCAACAGCCGACACCGAGAAAAAACCTTTTTCTATCGTTCAAGATGCCGGATTCACCAAACTTGTCTTCCTTGAGCCACGTTATGTCTGTATAACGCCCAGGCGCAAGTGTTTCTCAGACCAGTGCTTACCCGAATTGCACAGCATTGTTTACAGTCACGTCGAGAAGCTAATTTTTGGTGCTGTATCCATTAGATCCAATACAGGTTAGCATGTTGAGCTTAACTGCTAATTTATTGATTGTATTATTTGCCAAGTTACGGCTCAGTCGTTACTCAGTCTGGAAAAAGAGGACTATGTTTGTTTACTACTCTGGACTGAAGCTATGCATCTTCCTTGTTGTGATGTTGTCTGTAATTTTGTTTGAGGCAAAATATTCTCTCTAAAAACACAAACAAATAAATGAATGGCATTTTTTTCAATAACTTATTTTGTACAGACTGTGTTTACATTTGAAAAGCCATGTTGCATTTATGTTTGCATCCAGTGGGGCATCACATAAAATTAGGCATAATGTGTTAATTCCATAATAGGTGATATGTGATGAATTTTGGTGTAAAAAGGCTGCATATATCGGTATCGGGTGATATCGGTATCGGAAATTAAGGGTTGGACAATATCGGAATATCGGATATCGGCAGAAAAGCCAATATCGAGCATCCCTAAAAGCGACGCATCGCGATGACGTCATCAATGCGTGTGACGTGTTACGCCGTGATGACGTATGGACAGGCAAGAAGCATTTGTGCGAGGCCCAGGCAGTGTGAGTACAAACGGGCTGGCCAGGGGGGGAAAGGGAGGGGGGGACAAGTACCCTAAAGCCCGGGGCATGGTACGGATGGACAGTGTGAGTGCACTTAGCTAATGACTTAGCTTTGGAGAAAAAAACGTTATACACACAGACATGCATGCTCTGAACTTGGCAGCCTGTATATCTAAATCTAGTAATAAAAGTTATGAAAATGACTAATATTTGTGCAGCAGTTTGTAGAACACTGTGATCATGTCTATGGCGGATGATTAAGACCTTTACTTTCATTTGGATTGTTTGCATTGACAATGCATAGCAGAAAAACAGTGAACTGAACTTCGCTTGAAGAAATAAACTGAGTACGAGTATGAGTAGATTAACCTCATCTCATTGTGCTCCCTGCACGCTGGGCCGTACATCTCTCACTGTATAGTGGGCTCTTTTTATTCCATTGTGCTCATGCCTCTTTGTCCATCTGTCTGTGTTTCTCACTTTTTTTCAGGAGTAGTGGAGAGGCCTCAAGTTAAAGTTGAGCCAACTCTGAGCCATACATTAATAATTGAGGAGGGCAGGAGGAGAGAGAATGGCTCCTGCAATATTCATATGTCATATTGACTTGACTGCCAGCCACTCACCCATGCACCCAGTCCTTAAGAAGTCTCACAGATGACTGAGGATGCAATACTGCGTCATCCTCCATTCTCCTACAACACAGGAACAGACAAAAGTAACACATGCACACACTAGACACACCCAAGGGTTACAACCACACATACCAAGACATGCACATGCAGAGGCCAACAGATATGCACAGTTGTGTGACAGTGTGGAAAATCAACGCAAATCATTGACAAGAAAATGGACTGTCATTCAGGTCATTTCATTTAGGGACGGGTTTTAAGTAATTTCCATATTCGAGCACTCTCAAATTATAGTACTATAGTAGTACTATGGTAGTATTAAAGTACTTGCAAAACATATCAAACATAAGAATAGGGTCCAAAAATGAGTCTTTGATGATGTTGTAAATAGCATGAGATGATGAGAGTTGTTGTCTTAATTGTTAAACAAAAACCATTGCTGATGAAATCTATCCAATATGACTCATGCAGAAATAATGTTCACAGGCGAGTTAAAATATTTAAGTTTTATTCACATTACATTTCGTCACGGTTGTTTAAGCTATATAATTTCATTATATGTCAGAAATGTAATCCAATGTTACATTAACTTACCTTTAGATGAATCAACTAGTTATCATAGCAAGCTATCATTATGTGGAAAATTCAATCGCAAGGTAGTCAAGTGCTGTTATCCATGGTCAAAACAATACTAATACTAAAAATAACTTACATTAACTAGCATTATTACATTACCACATGCATTAGCTTGGTGCCGGGAATCAGCCAATTGCCATAGTAGCACATTGAAGTAAAAAGCGGACAATTAAAAAGCAAAAAATCTCGACCTCGAATATAGCCACTTCCCCAAGTGTTACATCGCTGATAGCTGAAAGCTTTCCCACTGTTGCTCACTAACAACTCTCTCCATCACTCCAGGCCCCATATGCAGTCTTTAATTAGCCATGGTAATGGTAACATAGCTGTAAATAAGTAGCCAGTCGCTTGACTGGTCCAAATTTGACTGACAAAATCTGAAGAATTAGACAGTAAAGGGGGGAGAACCATCGTTAGTACCAGCCGTCTGCATTTTAACATCAGCCGTAAAATATCAAATCTTCAAAAAGAGTGTTTCTGGGGTCAACCAATTATCGAGCGCTGCAGGCTACACTGGCTGCCTTTCAACGTGATTAGATCTGAACCCACCAGAGGACATCCGGTCCACTTGTTCTCTTGTACAGAGAGCTAAGATTAAAAAGCTCAAAATGAAATAAAAATATTTTTTCTATGCTGTGAATTCAACATTTGCTACTCTTTAGCAGGAATATCTGGTCAAAGGGGAAAGAGGGATTTGATGTGAGAGTCCCCTGCATCTTCCAAAACAGCCTCAGGCTGAAAGCGAGAACCACGAGCATGGAGATGTAAATAATACCACTGCTGTTGTTAAAAATACAATTTTGGTGATTTGCATGTTTTTACTTGAAGGTCTTTAAAAAGCAGAGCAATTTTTGTGATCTCTGGGCTAATTAAATTCACTCAAAACCCATAATAACATTTTTTCAAATGCATAAATTGAAAACAAGAGCGCTTTCGCAACATTCCTTAAAACCTGACTTTTTAATAATGCAGGATTGCGTTTGGTAATGGAACATTGGAAAACAAAACAGTAAAAGTTCCTATGTCTGCATGTAAATATGTTACCTCATAATCATGTGTGAGAAACAGACAATATATTTTATATTTTTTACCAAAAGGCCACAGAAACCATCTGGTAGACCAGTTGTTTCTGGAATTGACCTGGGTGGCATGTTAATGGCTGGTAAATGCATACACAGGGGAAGACACCTCTAGTCTGCATAGGTGTGTGTGTGTGTGTGTGTGTGTGTGTGTGTGTGTGTGTGTGTGTGTGTGTGTGTGTGTGTGTGTGTGTGTGTGTGTGTGTGTGTGTGTGTGTGTGTGTGTGTGTGTGTGTGTGTGTGTGTGTGTGTGTGTGAGAACGTGGCAGGAAGTGGTGGTGGGTGGCAGGTGTTGCAGTATGTCCCCTCTGCTCTCCCTGAGGATAGATTAATAATAATTCTCCACCAAGGTGAATAGATACAGCCTGAGGGCTCACACAGTACACAGGAACAACAAACAATTCTCTCACACACACACACACACACAAACACACCAACTTGAAAGAGCCATAAACCACCAGCTGCCCACACTGTCCTCACTGAACAACACTGGCCTGTAACATTACTCTGCACCAACACCCAGTTAATCACACACACAATATCAATTTGTGGAGCACAAGCACAGCGCAGTAATAAATATGTAAATAACCCCACAATTTGTGCCTATATGTATGCATGTGTGTGTGCACTGGAGGAAACAAACAGTTCCCACAAGGAGAATAGGTGTAAGCTTGTATCATCCTGTGATGAGATGACACACCCAACAATGCACAAGTTCACGCCAAACACAGAAAACTCACAAAATGACCTATCCATGACAGGAACTGTGTACAAATGAATCGACAAATACAAATGGATCAATTCGATACTGCATCCAACAACCCTTACACACACACACACACACACACACACACACATTACATTGTATTTTCACAAAAAGTATACATGATCAAACACTCTGTCCATACACATGCACACCTTGGTACTGGGTATAGCCTGAAGGTGAGGCTTGTGGTTGAGATGCAACACAGCAGTTCTGTCTGAGAGGGCACATCCATCACAGAGACAGCTTTAACTCTGTGTGCATGTGAGGGAAAGAGTGTGTGTGTGTGTGTGTGTGTGTGTGTGTGTGTGTGTGTGTGTGTGTGTGTGTGTGTGTGTGTGTGTGTGTGTGTGTGTGTGTGTGTGTGTGTGTGTGTGTGTGTGTGTGTGTGTGTGCGCGCGCGCGCGCGCGTGTGTGTGTGTGTGTGTGTGTGTGTGTGTGTGTGTGTGTGTGTGTGTGTGTGTGTGTGTGTTTTCAAAAGTTAGTTAGCTGTGATTTTGTTGATAGAGCTACCAAAGCCAGGCAATAAATTGACTGAATAACTTATTTGAGTATTATATTGTTTGTCAACATTAGGCAGTGGGTAAATGTCACAAACAAAATGGAGACATAGACAGACGAAAAAGAGGAGAGAGGGAGGGTGATATAGGTTGCAAAGTGGAAAATGTCTTCATGTCTGTCTGCAGCAGATTATTGCAAGCAACACGACAAGGACAGTAATTCCAGTCCCACAGTGTCTCATATACGCACTACAAGTACAAGAATGAGTGACACGCACTTCAAAGTGTACACAAACCCAGGAGAAAGAACACACTCACCTACACTCACCAGTTGTCAATCCAACTTTTTGATAAATGGCTTTTCTTCCACTCTCCCTCTTATTTGTCATGTTTCAATAACCAGGAGGCATTGCTTTCATCTGAGAAAGGTACAAAGCGAGGAGGAAAGATGGTGGCATTAGGAGGTGTTATCTGTCTGGTAAGCACCTGAATTTTGCTCATCATTTTACTTTTGAATTATTAAACACTATCAACAAGCAGTCAATCAATCGGTCAGTCGTCCAATACAGAGAAATGAAAGGAGACCAGCCAGAGGGAAAATGGAGAGTGGGTTTGAAGTATTCCAGGTTTAGGACTGTGCATCAAGAATTTATGGGATCTAACTGATGCTGGTTTGAGATTACAGCAGGGGAGGGCTTCACTCAGCTGTAGAGTGATACTGGTGCTTGCGGGGACTGCTGAATTGTGGGCACCATTTGACAGTAGGGGGTGTTTCTCAGTTATACACACATACAGGAGGAGGAGGAGGAGGAGGAGGAAGCACAATAGTGGGGGGTAGACAAACTATTGTTGACAGAAAACTACTTCTACCCTTTATTATATTGTTATTTTTTGTGTCTTTATCTTTTTATGTTGCTGTACATGCATACAGGCATTCCGTCTTTGCAACCTACGTTACCCTAAGCCTGTGAATGTTCTCATTCGTCCAGGTCATCGTTATCCTCAAAGCAATTTCAGTCAAAAACAACCAGTCCAGTTGTTTTTGACTGAAATTGCTTTGAGGGCTACGTTACCCTACTTTTCTCCTCTTGTCAGTCTGTCCATGTCCCCATTTTGTTTCTGAAATATAAAGAAATAAAGAAACTACTCCACCTACGTGAACAATGCCATGAAGTTGGGTCATAGTGGACTGCGTGATGATTTCAGCAAGTGTAACGGAAATTTGGGGACAGGTGACAAAATGTTTCGATTGTACGATTGAGACATCATGTTTTTGTACAGGGATAGCATTTTTATCAAGCCATACACAATCCAGATGACTTTGACTACTGACACGGGATATAACAGTACTCAATTGTATAATATAAATAAACATGAATAAAATACTGTTAAGAAAATATAAGATATTTAAAGAATGAAACTAGTTATACCAGCATGAGAAGCTTATGGAGTACACCTGCTCTTAAACGTTAAAAGAAGAACAGTCAGGAGATTATGCACCTGTACTCTTGCACCCTGCATACAGAAAACACACTTGCTCACATAACATGTCTGGTTCCTTAAACAGCATGTGTCTGCTTCCCAAGCCCTGGAGTAATAGCAGTCATTACTGTGCACAGGCAACATGAGCGCACACACTAGCACAGATTGTCCAGCAGGTTATTACAGCAGCAGTGTAGCTTATTACCCGGCCTCAGCACCACTCAATTATTCAGCCAGAGTCCACGGGGATAAGAGAAGCAGCTCAGTGTGCTACTTACAACACGCCTAAGTAGGCCAAAGAGACTGAAACTAAAGTATGACACACAGACGCACCATAGCGTCACCATGAAGACAGTGGAAACTGGGAACTCCAAGCACAGATAAGAAGTTTAAGGAGCTGATTTAGTGATTCAACGTGTGTGCACAAGGGGTTGACTCGCTTTTAAAGGAGACCAAACATATCACTGGCTGGAGGGACAATTAACAGACTAAGTCTCTACATGGCCTTATTCTGACTTCACCTGATTTTTACATTTCCAGTGGGATTGTCATCAGGTCATAGATTCATGACAAAATATGTCCTCACCATCTGCCCTTCATAGCTATAAAAACCGAGGCGTTTCATTTAAAAACATTCCTGTTGATCCTTCTTCATAGAAAGAAAATTGGCTCATCCCGTCATATACCTTTGCTAGATTGCCTACACACAAACCACAGAGGACGATACAACCTTGCTTGATCCCCCAGTAGTGTATTAAATACTTTTACAATCGTGTGGAGAAATACAGACAGAGCAGGCAGAGGGGCTGAGAGTAAGAGAGTAGAGAGAGCAGATCTATTTTAGAGTGAGATTAAGCAGAGCTGTGTTGAAATAGAAGCCCTGACCGACCAAGCCATGATCTGGGGACTTATTAAAGACTCTTATTAAAAGTTAAGGAAGGCCCTAAGAACCTTACAATAAGAAAGAGAGGGGGGTCACACAGCGAAGGGGGTGATGAGGTGGTGAAAGGATTGAGTTTAAGCTCACCCTTTCCTCCCTGTTTTCATCAGCACACACTCCATGAACATCTCCCTCCCTCCTGAATTGTCTCCACTTACTCCTCCTCACTCTCCAACCAGGTCAGCTAAATAAAGTCCACAGATTTAGCCTAATTTCTGACAGTCTGAAGACTTCACACAGGCACACACCCAAATGCATGCATTCACAGTCAGTCAAGTGACGTATTGCTGCATACAGTGTGCAGCACATTCATTGAGCATAACACAGTCCTGGTGCAGGCTGATTTGGTTCTGTGCGGTCCAGTGTGACTGCAGTCTATCCCATAGGGAGCAGAGGGAGTGCAGTACCACCTGCTTATTGATCAGTTAAAAGATAAGACTTGCCAGAGCTAAATATCTGAAGCCAAAGGGGGTGTTGTCGTAGAGCTGCCTTCCTACCCTCTCTGGAACCCTGGAGAGGCGGATCGAAGAGCACAGTCTGTGTGTGTGTGTGTGTGTGTGTGTTTGTTTATCTGTGTTTGTGTGAGAGATTACACAACCAGTGACAAAAAAGAAAAAAGTATATCATATTCTACTTTATTGTTTTGCCTCTTTCTCTCTCCCTCTGTATCTAAAGACTACCCATAATCAGCGCTTTGTCCTTCAAACTAGAGCAGGCAGGAAGCATAATGGAAACCATGACAACGAGACAGAGAACAGACAGCACTGCTTAAGCTGAGAGAGGATGGATGGATGTAGGTGGGAAGACTACTTAAGGGGAGGGTGAACTGAGAAGATATTTGGGGGAACAAAAATAAGGATTCTCAATGCTAGATTTGAACAGTCTCCCTCTCTTACAGTACATGCAGGTTTGAATAACACCCCCCCCCACACACACACACACACACACACACACACACACACACACACACACACACACACACACACACACACAAACCTAATTTTCTTCTGAAATCTGTAGGACTTTGAGGCATAATGTGAGTCAGTGCTTTGGTTGAGGCCTAAGTGGGGTTTTCTTTACACTTTCTAAGTCTCAGCTATCAAAGTTTGTCATTAAACAGGCACAGCCCACAGAATTAAGCTGGACTCAAACCAATGGAAAGCCTGGAGTCACTAAAGTTTTGGCACTAAATCTGTTTTGTGAACCTAAGCAAATAGCATGTAGTGGCTGTCTGGCATTAAGGTTTCCTCAGATGCTATGCTGGCTTCCACCGACAATAAAATGGATTTATGATGTCAAATTTAAAACAAACGTCACAGAAACAAACGTACATGGATTAATGTGAAATTATTGTAATTTATTCCTGGCTTAATCCCTCATAATACCTCTGGTAAGTAGCTGTAAGCAGGCAGTATACATACACTCGGTCTCCCATACACACAGCCAAACTACTGTTAAGTCCCCTTTCCCTGACTAAACACCATCCACATCATTTATACAAGGTTTAGCCTAATAACTATGACTTTAACTCATAGCATTTTTCTATCCTGAAAAACTTTATTTTCTAGCATGTTTAGCATGTTTTAAGTAAATGGTAGCTTGTAGCATGTTATAATAATAAATGATATGAAGCATTATGTTTTAGCCTGATGCATTTTAACTTGAACATTTGTTTTCAGCCTAGCCCAATAAATGTTATAGTCCCACTCCAGACATGTGACATGTGATTAATATTTAGTTTAATATGGATTTCCCACATAGAAAGTCTGGCTGACAGCTATGATGGCAGTCCTACGCAGTGGAGGCTTCAGGTTTCTTTGCTGGTGTTGTGCCGAAGTTTGTCTCCTGTCAAACAGGGTTTCACATATTCACAGTGATTGGTATATTTAATAGTGAATTCCAACTGAAGCTTGCCCAGAATCAGAATACTGTTGAATCTCAAATTTCAGAGAAGTGCAAAGACATGTCCTTTAGGAGAGTAATGTGAAAACACCTCTAGTGACAAAATGTGCTCATTTACAAGTCACTAAAGTCAAGGTCAGACAGTTTAGAGGAAAGAAACGGAAGAAAAACACTTTGTTAAAGTGAAGGGCATTTTAACTTGCAGCATGGTTTAGCTAACGTTAGCTCCATAAACTAAGTTAGCTAGCTAAGTTAACTGTAGCCTACATTTGAACCATTGACTGTATTGTTTTAAAATGTTTTGCAAGTAGCCAAATAATGTTTTCACCAAACTTGTTTCAAACCATAGACTATACAGTCGTTGTTTCAAACTCACTGAGTCATCATTCTGTAAGAATCTTGAAAATATTCAACTATTTTTACTTCAAATAAGGCATAAATTATCTTACCTGTGGATAGTTTCTCCAAGTACCATTTTCTAACGTCGTTTCTGCCTCAATCTTACTGCAAAGTCTTGGTGAACTCTCTGGTGCTCCCCTGTGTTCAGTGTGGGGAAATTGCAGCTATTGCTAATCAGAGTTGGAAGACGAAAGACACCAAGGCTAATGGAAGGAGGCTGGGTAACAAAACAGAAAAAATGTCAGGGACAGCAAGTCACTATAATCTTACAATTTGCATATGATTAACGATGAAAAAGCTTCATCTTTCTTGGTAGGCTATATGGAGTTATGTGCCTAGAATAGCTCTGCCAAACTTAACTGCGTGGAAACACCTGTGTCACTGTGCAGGGCAATGAGCTACAGGTTGATAGAGGTATCTATTAACAAATAAAGCATTTTTAGTGGCAGTAAATCCATGCAAATGTAAGTTAAAAACTATTTACTAACTACTCGGCTGTGGCTCAGTGGAGAGTGGGTCGTCCTCCATTCGAGAGATCGGTGATTCGATTCCCAGCTCCCCCGGTCTGCATGTCGAAGTGACCTTGGGCAAGACACTGAACCCCGAATTGCTCCATGTGCTGCACATGGTTGTGTAAATGTGGTGTGAATGGTTAGATTAGATGGTATGTAGATGTCCGCCGCCACCTGTAGTGTGAAAGTGCCTTGAGTAGTCAGAAGACTAGAAAAGTACAAGTCCATTTACCTACCATTATAGACCATGGTGTAGGCTATTATCAGAGTTGGCTGCTCTGTGAATGCTCCTATTCTACGGCCATTACAATAGGCCTTATAGCAGGCCATTAAAACATACCTCCTTTGCTTGCTAGTTGTACAGTAGGCTGACAGCGACAGTGTTTTTGTGTGAATTCTTCTCTCCCATGTTGTCTTGTTGGATTCACAGGGATCACAGAGGAGGTGAGAGGAATAATTTAATGCACTGCTGCACTGAAAGATAGTTAGAGGTTAGAAAAAAGTCTGTGTTGATTTTTGTTTAGTTTATGCCAGTAGAACACAAATTTCTCAGCTTATGGCGGCCAATCAAAAGGGCTATAACCAGTAAAAAAAATAGTAAGAGTTAAATGCAATGTGGCAAATGGAGGTTCTGAACCAACAACATGCATTAAAGTTAAATTTTGATGATTCATTGTCATCAATCTTTAATCTGACTTTTTCCGCCAGCTGTCCTTAGGTAAACTGTATCGTTACATGCTGTTCATTTTTCTCATAGGCTCAAAAAAGAACTTGCTCACTATCTTTATACGCTTACCCCGAGTTGGGACTTGATGTATGCGCTTAAACACTGAAAGCTACCAGTGTCAAAACAGCTGAGGAAGACTGATTTAAACCATTTCATCTCATCTCATTTCCACATCCTCTAGTCCCCCTCTGCTTCTGCAATCTTCCTTCCCTCTTACCCTTCATTAAATTCCACCGTCTCCTTGTTGAAAGACGAGGATGAACGCTCGTTATTCAAATTCAAATCAACACTGACAGAGAAGCAGATGTAAAAAGAGAGAGAGGGGTAAAGAGAGCTACAAAGCTTGTACCTGACGTTGTTAGTATTAATGTGATTCCACTGCGAGGGCTGGGATCGATGCAGTCAGATGAGGGACTGTGTTAACATCCTAATCTCTAATAGCATCAGAACAGCCAGACTATAAAAACCTCTACCAGTTCAACCATGAATACACACACACACACACACACACACAGACAGACAAGCGCAGATCAAGATGATAAGACGGGGAAGACACAAGGAGCCATTAGAGGAAAACCTGTATTGTGTGTTGAAAGAGAACACACCCAGATAGCCTTGATGACCCCATGCCAGACAGAACAGTTCACAAGGAAACCACTGACCAAACCAAAGACCATGCAGATTTATAAATCATTTTTAACTAGAAAGTGGAAATCAATTTTTCATTGGGCGCCTCCCTAGGGAGGTGTTCCAGGCATGTCCAGCTGGGAGGAGGCCTCGGGAAGACCCAGGACTAGGTGGAGAGATTATATCTCCACACTGACCTGGGAACACTTCGGGATCCCCCAGTTAGGGCTGGTTAATATGGCCCGGGAAAGGGAAGATTGGGGTCCCCTGCTAAAGCTGCTGCCCCCGTGACCCGACCCCGGGTTAAGCGGTTGAAGATGAGATGAGAGATGAGATTCAGGGTTGTGTTCATTTTCTGCAATAAAATATGTAAGCTTCTCTGAGTGAAGCCTGGCTCTCTCAGGCTAGCACTGGATGTACTGTAAGACCAATGCAGACATTAGCTCACACATTAGTTCACATTAAAGGTCCCGTACTGTAAAAAGTGAGGTTTCCGTGTCTTTTTTATAAAGCAGGTCGATGTGCTATATAAATACTGTGGAAGTATCAAACACTAAATTCACAGAGAAATGCACACAGCCTGTATTCAGAAACTGTCTTTAAACGAGCCGTCAGGACTTCTGTACAGTTGTGATGTCACAACTATACTATATAGAGAGGTGAAGTCCCTCCACTTCAGCAGGCCCACAATAGGACCCGGCTGGAAAAAAATATGTAGGGCAAATATGTCTCGGAAGGACAGAGAGAGAGAGAAAAAATCCTATCACCTTGGAACCGCTTACCTTTCACAACTGTCATTAGTGACAGATGAAAATATAAGACATTTGTTTGACAGTTTTGTAAAATACAAAGGAAGTTTACATTTTACACTTAGTCGAATGGTTCTAAGCTATTATAGACACTGATATGCAGTAATAATATAGGGCATTTCAGAATGTATGTAAACAACAGGCGTCAAGACCCTTCCGGGTGGCAGAACGCGAGCAGCTTCCACTGACCTGAAGAGATCCAGCTTCTACTGTAAACAGTGTTACAGAGTTAAAAATTAAAATGTGTTGTGTTAGTGGTTGAGCCGCCCGATATAGAGCAAAAGGTGCAGGGTTTGTATTGATTTCCTTCAGTATAAAAAAAATTATTTATCCAGCGGGACCTGTGGGTGAGGAGGTTAAAGACTGCCTTCTTCTAATGGGGCAGACTGGGAACCAAACCTCCATCATCGTGTTTGTGGAGACATTTTCTCACAGAGAACGGATCTGTGTCACCAGTCGGACAGTTTTTGTCTAAATTCTATCAAACTTTCTGTTAACCTACAGATATAAATGATGGTGTAATGTTTCGAGTTAATTTAATGTCTATCTTCTTATATTTGTTTACAAGAGGGGTCAAAAGGACGCTAACGGATTAGCCGTCTGCTCTTCTCGGCCCTAGTGGGACACCCCGATCTCCTCGCTGTAAACACTGGGAGCTGCTGGTCGTCCACATTAACATCAATGCTGTCAAAACATCTGGAAACATACTTCAGTCCTTCACAATAGAATGACATGCTTTAAAAGCTCTAAAATATACCGTAGAGTCTTAAGTCATTTTTAGTGTAAACCACCATCAACGTAACTTTCATTTACTAATTTTACATGTAAATACCCATGTACAACTATGAAATTTCACTTGTAGATTCTTAGACGTGTGTAAATAAATTCTACTTCCACTTTGGTGCAGATCAACCAGTAATTAAAGCCATTTAGTCTGACACGGTAGGGCCTGTTTACTATCGGTGCCATCAGAGAACGCTTCGGCTTTTGCCACCCGGAAAAATGTATATTATTGTTGTGACGTCATGGTGAATTGACGTATACTGTAAGATTTAACTGCAGCGAGCCCAACACTCATCTAACCATCACACAGCTTAAAGAGGTTGTCTGTAGTTCCTGGCCTGTATGAAAAGCTTTTTGCTAATCAGAGTTTGACAAAAGAAATCTTTATTTTTCTGTGGGCCCCATTGATTCTAAACATTCCAAATCTAATTTGACTCATTAATAATCCTCTGGAGTGTTTCCGTCTCATACTGCAGACACAACCTCTGAGACTTGCATGTGTGCATGTGTGAGACAGCATCCTTAATTATCCAGGTAACACAACCATATGCTCCATCACTCTGGCAATGGCAGTGATTAAAAGCAGTAAAATATTCATTTCAATCAGACACCCACATGCCACATGTATAATTAATGCTGAGCGGAAGGACCCAGCAACTTTTACCACAACTACACACACATTTCCATCACCATATTCCCTCTACACGTCACAGCCAGCTGCTGAATATATGTATGTGTGTGTGTGTGTGTGTCGGGGTTGATCCAAGAAATGGAACTGTGGATGAGCCACTTCGAGCCACACTCCACAGGGAGGTCCAGGGGGCAGCCAGACTGCATTCTGGGACATCATTCAGCCACCTACACAGCAGATGTATTGGGTTGCTCTCCCACTGCCCTGATTCTCTCTGGGAATGTTTTGGTTGGGGAAACAGCATCTTGAGTTTGCCGTCTATCGTGCATTCGGCTTTCTCTGTTGTGGGTGTGCTTTTCTTTACCGTCTTCTACTTTTCAACACTGCTCTGCTTGTCAATACTTTGAAATACCTGCGAGCTGTTTGTCAGAGGTCTCGGAAGCAGTCTGTGATGTCTCTAGTGGGCGGAAGAATATACCAAAATGAAACAATCTGAGACTTGAGGTGAATTTGCAGACATAAAGCAGACACCTGATTTCTGACTATCTTCCCAAGGCTATGCATTTATAACACAGAGAATAGGACTTTCCCATCCAGCCAGAGTTAAAATATGTTAATAATCAAATGTTTGATTTAAATGTAAATAACACCAAACATATGCTCTCTTTCACATACCTGAAAAACATCTTTTCTCCCGTCAATCCCCATGGTTCCACTTTGTCTGCTTTCTATTTCTGTCCTTTCAATCCCTCTGACTGCTGTCTCTTTGTTTCCCTTGATTAAGCCCTCTGTCGCAGTATTGTTTAGACTCCAGCAGTAGGCTACAATTACTCAGCGCAGTGTGTTCGTGTGTGTGTATTGTATCACGCTCATTACAATTACCTCTGGGTGTGAGTGTGTCATCTGTTGCCTGCTCATGTTCCAATTTCTCTCTCAGTAGTGAGGGAGCTGCATCCAGATGCTTCAGCATGCACACAACAATGTGACCAGGAATTGGGAAGTCCCCATTAAAATGAATGAGAGCTGTGGATCCAAAAATCCTGAGAAGGGTTAAATCTGTGACCAGGAAGAGCAACATCTTAATCAACCTCAGTTTTAAGTAGACATCTCAGAGGTCCATGCTCAAAAGGAAACTTGGATATTGCTCCAATTGTTTTTAATAACTCAAGATTGATCATGTATTCAGAAAGCACTGTGGTGATGATGACAAATGGTTTTTCTAGTAGCTTTCATTTAATTACTGGCTGGGGTGATCTTGTGCATATGATTTTGTATGTCTGTCTGATCAGCTGAGGCCAGCAAGGGTTTCCCCAGCAGCCTGGCATCAATAAAAAACTGCTGTTCCAACCACCAGCAGGTGATTTGAGGGGGTATGCCAAATGCATGCCCCTTGTTAACCTGCCACCTCCTTTCTCCATCCCCTCGTAGTAGGGTGCAGGAGCAGAGGGGTTGATTAGTTGAGTATGTTGGTCTAGTCTACCTTACTCATTGATCCTTTATATGACTGAGATTTGTGCAAGTTAGAATATATGGCCCTGACCACGGCTCTGAAATGGCGGTGGTGGCTTTTTGTCATTGTTTTCAACGAGTGAAACGTTTTACTTGCTGCTGTTGAGTTGCTGAGTACTTCACATTTTTGAGGGAGTGCCCTGGACAACTCAGAGTGGAAAAGACCCTGACGTCTTTTACCTTTTTTTGACTTTTTCTCTCCGAGGTCTCACCCTTCTGTCAGTTTCCTCTTGGATCCATGATCTTCTTACTGTTTAGCTGGGTGGAATTAAAAAAACCCAGAACCCAAAGAATCCTTCATGGGGCGGTTTGCTAGTTGTGATGTAAAAATGAACTGGATCCATCCCCCCGTTAAAAATAAACAATGATCCTACTGGCTACCACACATTCACACACATATAAACACTAGAACCCACAGTCTTTACATCGACTTGTACTTACTATCTAATTGGTTGGTGTGAGAATAAGAGGGTTTTGATCTTATCCAACGTCACAAGCTGATCATTTTCTCTTACTCTCTCACAGTCAAACCCACACAGAACATATTACAATGCGTTTCCATAAACATAATTGCTGCTGTTGATATATTTTTTGATTTCAGTGGATCTTGCAGGGGAGGAGGGGGGCAAAATAACATTTATTTTCTACTGATGTTTTTATCTTTTTGCCTGCCCCTTGTGAACAGAACACGGTCGTGTTCAGTTATTGATGAGCAAAAAAAACATATTCCCGTGGGTTTTCATTGCTTATTTTTGTGCAACTTGTAGACAGACTCTAATATAGGCCTTCCCTGTTTATGAAAATAAAACATCCACAGAATGTGCAAGGCCTGCTGTCTGATATTTTTTAAACTGATGCGTACCCTGAACCTAAAATGCATGACACAAATAAAATGATTTATTCAATATGAAAACACAGCAGTACTTTTCTTATTTCAGTTGAACCAAGTGTGCTATTTGGTCACACACATACAAACCAGGATACGAAACATAACTGATCTCCCCTCTTCATTGTGCGATGGCTCCTGCAGGGTGGTGTTGTACATAAGAATGTTTTCTCAGTCAACCCGGCTTGTTAAATGAGATTTTACAAAATCCCGTGAAAGATTTCTCAAAGCTTGACGGTGGATATTGGCCTTGTGCAGAAGGCTGTGTTTTAAAACCTGCAAACCACCCGGCATAAATTTACACCAATAAGTCCCTGAGGGCAGAAAATGCATAAAGTGCTGTGTGTGTGGCATGAGAATAGTACTCATAATTAGAATGTAGATGTCCTAAGCCTTCCGTGGACGAAGCCTTCGACATGCACACACAAAGTGCTTACTCTCGTCTGTTGCCGTGTGCTGATGAATAATGCACATATTAATCTGCCAATGTACGGAAGCTTTACCAAGATTTCCTCGTTCGAGGTTATCTAATTAATGTGGCATCTTTGTAGTCACCCGGCATGAATAACATTCTCTGAAGCCCACTCAGCAGGACGTTGTAGATGAGGCAAAGCTGCTTTTTCTAATTTTTTTTTTTGCTTCTTTTCACAGTACCATCCCCAGCTCCACCCTCCATTGTGTTGGCAACCAGAATGAGCCTCTGGTGCAGGGAAAAGGACTGACCCTGGGTCTCTGTGATGGTAAGTTGAAGGCCCCAGTATCACCTTTGCACCCAAGGTCTCTGAAATTTAATAGACGATGAAAACAGACTTTTAGCAGCTGTAAAGAGTTCGATGAATATGCTAGTTGACCAATATACCAATCATTCACTCACTCATAAAAAGCCATTCTAAAAAACTAGAAGTTTGTGAGGATTTAGCACCCCTGTCAGCTAGTGCTCTGCGCCATAGACTGGGATTCTTCCCCCTCAGCAGGGGCAGGGACAGAGGCTGCTACACCTGTCTCTGCAGCTACAAATGGGATTGGGCCTTTCATTTCTTGATTTGAGGAAGGAGAGAGGGCATTTTGGGCGAGCAGAGCTGCAGGCAGTCCAGTGAGGAGTGAGACCGGGCTGTGGGTGAGATTGGGTTTGCGTGCCCCTTCTGGCCCTCCTCTCTCCTGGTGCTTAGAGGTTTCCAGCAACACACGTACACTTTTTGAAAAGACAGCACGGGGATCTGTAGCAGGTAGGGAAGGGCAGGCGCAGCTCTCCCTTAACTCCAGAGCCTGGACAAAGACAGAGTGAAGAACAGACACATAAGTCACACTAACTTCAAACAAGCAGTACACAAATGATCAGCCCTATGATTAAAGTCTGTTTTTACAGTGGTGGGCTTTTTGTTGTTTTTGTTTAAAGAGACGTAGAACAAGAAATCCGTTACTTTTTCTTTTTAATTTTTGACAGGTAGATAAGATATTTGATCAAAACTGAAATGAATGCAACAAAAAAAAGGCAAAGAGACTGAATGACCAAAGGCAAACAAAGACAAACACACACAAAACACAGAGTTGTTCCAGTGTGAAATGCATTGTACTCAATATTCAGAACATTAATATAGCAGCAAACAAATATTTCCTATGGATGAAGTCACTCTCCCTCTGTGTGTCAGCATGTGAATGTTACGGCATGTGAGCGCCTTGTGTGTCAATATCAGATGCCAAAGGATGTCCCACAATGTTGGTAGTTGGGGTTTTGGGGAATAGTCGGTGAGAACCGTGTAGAGGCACCCTTTTCTTCACTATTTAGAGTACAGCACCTTTACGCTGGCAACAGAGACAACAACAGAGCCGAATCGAACACTGTCTCACATCTGGGGCAGCATTAAAAAAGCAAAGCTGGCATAACAGCAGATCTACCGTATATATCCACTGGAATATTGCGGAATCTCGTCGTGAAATAGGCTTAGTTAGCATTCTCACATTTACTCATTTACACTATACACAAAGTACAGCAGAGGATGATGGAAATGTTTATTAGTTTTGCAAGTATTTGGTCATAAACCAAAGAAAAGCACAAGCTAAACTTTTGACCTGATGATGGTGCTAGAGGATATCAGGCAGTCACAAAAGTCACACTCTGGGGAACATGAATAACTGTACAAAATGTAATCTTAATCTCTTTAGTAGTTGTTGAGATATTTAGGTCTGAATCAAAGTTGTGGGCTGAATGAAGTTGCCATCCCTAGTGGCATACTGTGTGGTTAGAAAAATGGCTAAACCTCTCTTATTTAAATTAATCCCATACAGGTTGAATGAGCACAGCTGGTACTAAATACAAGCACTCCCTAATAGTTAGAGATACTCTCTCCGTCTGTCTAACACATACAGCAAACTCATTAATCTCTCACTTACACCTACAAGACTCATGCATACATGCACTTGGCTTCCCACTCTAAAGGCTCTCCCTCTCATGCTACCAGTGGACTTAATGCTCTTTGCTTAAGGATGATGAGCACACTAGTGGAGGCGGAGTGCCCTCAGAAGAGTAGGGTTAAGTAGCTTGATGCTGTCACCTATCGCAAGGTTAAAAACATCACATTATGCACCACTTTCACCCGAGTGAGCTCAGCTGTTAACTGGCTCATATGTGCTGCCATGCTGGATTGAGCTGTTTGAGGAGGGTATATACCGCAGAGTTTTCTCAGCACACACACACACAGAATCCCCAAACAGTCTTCATCACTTCACTGCCTGTGGGGTGGGCTACCCTCGACAACGACTGCTGTTAGAGGTCAATCTACCACACAGGGATATGATTTCTCTCACACACACACACACACACAGACACACAGACACAGACACAGACACAGACACACACACACACACACACACACACACACACACACACACACACACACACACACACACACACACACACACACACACACACACACACACACACACACACACACACACACACACACACACACACACACACACACACACACACACACACACACACACACACACACACACACACACACACACACACGATGGACAATTAGTGGTTTACCCATCTGTTCCATCTTTCGTGCCTAGAGCATCTGACGGTGTACCAACAGTCAAACTCACACTCAAGGTTAAATCTCTCTCTCTCCCTCTCTCTCCTTCCTTCCCTCTCTCTCCTTCCTTCCTTCCCTCTCTCTCCCTCTCTCCCTCTCTCCCTCTCTGATTGTTGATGCTGACGCTTTCCATAGACGTTGCCGTCTTAACCGCATGTTGGTTTCCTTCTAACCTTAAGATACCATTGATTGTCTCGCTACAGTGCCGGCCCAGTATATGAGCCTGTTGAGATTGAGCTGCCACTTTGGGGCCGTTTTCTTTCAGGTCCTGAACTCCAAAGCCTCAAAGACATTTAATTAAGCAGGCATCCAGACCCCTGTGTGGCAAAAATGTTTTTCCTGTCTTCCTAAAACCTTGCATCTTTTCCCTCTCCTTCCTGAGTCTCTTCTTCCTCTCTGCCCTTCTTGCCAAATGCCTGCAGGTGGATATATATCTCTCCCCAGACGCTTCATTAGTTCCATTAAGACTCCTTCCAACAGCTTCTAAAGCAACACTGTTTCTTCTAACAACAGACAGGTGTAGGCCTCTCTCCTCACACAGAGATCAAAGAGTCTTTTAATTTAGACAGACACTTTAATCAGAGCATCAAGGATGTGTTTACTTATATAACTGAGGTAAAAAAAAAAAAAGAAACTAACCCCTGCTGTTACTTGAACTGAGCAGGAAATCATTATTGTGTGTGTCTGTACCTGTGGTATGAGGCGGTCCAGCTGAGTGAATCTGTTCCTGTGCGTCGGGTGTGTGGATAGCCATTCGGGCATGGTGGGCTCTCCCATCAGCTGGTCTCTGATTTCCATTTGCTGCCAGAATACAGGTCCTGCTCGCACATCTGCACACGCCTGGAAAGGATGCACACACACACACACACATCCCGTCTTGTGTTGAGATGAAAATCCTAACTGACAAATCATCTGAGTTTAGTTTAGTTTGACAACAGTGCCATCTAGTGCCCTGCAGACAGCTACAGCTACATTAAAAGAGCATAATTTTTACAACATTAAAACACTGATTACAAGGAGTAAAATGGTTTCAAGCTATTAGTCAATCATGACCCAAAAATGCACTAATGTCTTTAGTATTGTCATATTATATTAAAGCAGTACTCCTATGAAGTTGGGGAACTGAAAAAAAAATGGCCAAAGTCCATTCAAAGTTTGTAATGTGAGCTTTCTGTTACATTTTTTAACATTAAAAGCCCAAGCCAAGATGACCCAGATGTCATTAACATTGACATTTTTTTCAAACTTTTGAGATCTCCTCCAGAGCCACAGAACACATTATACAACCATTTCTCTTGCTGTATTTTAGTCCTTGTGATGATTAAATGGAACTTCATACGCAAGATCAATGGAGTGTTCCTTTATGTACTAACAAATTGGAGATGATACCTTTGCAGCCAACTGCAGTCCGACTTGATCTGCCTCAGTTTCCAGTTTCCTACTGAAGGGACGGCTGAACATCAACTGAGGGAGAGACAAATGATGTATGTATGTGCATGAGCTTGTACAAACTCTGAGTTACATTTCACACATTTAAAGTCTAAGTCTATTCCAGCGCTCTTATTTTCAGACTTCAGACGGATCTACAATAACAATGGCCCTACAATAACTTAGTAAAACTGTTGTCTGTTGTAATGACCATTGTATGGAAAATGTGATTTGTCTGTGCGTTTCCTCAATTGAGTGACAACCGAGAAAAGTGTGTTATACAGTGTCTATGGCTCACCTGGGAAAGCTTGCCCTGTACCCACTGTCCCAACAGAGCCAAGCTGTCTCGAGGACACACAGCCCAGATGGCTGTCAGCAGAATAAAGGACAGGAGGTCCACGACATGAGACAGACTGGCCTGTTCTGCCTGGGGAGAGACGTGAGATGACAGGGAGGTAACAAAGGATACAAGGAAGGAACGTAGAGAGTAAAGAATTGGGATAAAAATAAAGAAGAGAATGGGATAGGGAGAGAAAAATTGAGATGAAAAGTGTCTGGGAAGTGAACAAGGCAGCTGGAACTTATTGATTGTTCCCATCTATTTTAGTGGAATTTTTACGCAGTAACAGATTTAGGGGTTTTAACAGCCAATCCAATAGAGCACACCTACTGGGTAATACCAAACCTATCGATGCTCATGCCCTTCATCTAATTAAAATCTCCTTCAAGCATTTCCTCAGAGGACATTTAAAGTTTTGAAATACCACAATTTCATTAGGCCCTTTTTTAGAACAAGAAGAGGGCTTTTGCAGTCAGAGTATAAAACAGCCATCTGTGGAGAATTAATAAAGCATGACAGTGCCCTAGGTCGACAGGACTCTGGTCGTCATCACACGGGATTAGTGAGTGTTTGGAGTCGATTGTCAGTATTATCACTGGCTGATGCAACAACACGGCAACTAGTGCCATTTCAGCCATTAATGTACTGGAGAGGGGAAGAGGGTGGTGGTGGTGGTAATGATGAATAGTCAGGAGATCTCAGATCTCTCTGTATAATGCACACACCTATAGGAGGTCCACATACATATTTTATAACCTTGTGTGGGAGAAACCTGGAAGACTTCCAGCTGTAACATCTACTCTGTGTACCAAGGGCCTTTAAATGACTAAACGTTGTTCTTGAACATTATTTGCACTTTAAGTGTTTCCAATGACTCATCCATATGCACAACAATCTCTGCAACTAACAACTAAAGGGCATTTTTGAAGGCAGGAACTTTCCCCAGGGACAGGGGTACTTTTTGAGGAATTCATTGCGTTTCCACTGCAGGGACCAGAATCTAAATGAAGTTCTGGGGACAAATTCTGGGGCTATTTTACCCCCCAAAAAGAACCCGATCGGAGGGTAGTACTTTCTGAAAGTACAGGAACTTTCGAGATTCGGTTTGCAGCAATGAACCTCACTGATTGGTCAAACACACTCTCTACCGCTTCATTCATAAAACAAGAAAGTACTCTGGTATCAATCTCTGACTATTTTAGGCAGAAGAAGAAGAGGAAGAAGAGAGGGAGAGCATTGCTCTTTGTTTTATAACATTAAAAGCAATATTATGGCCAAAATACATGCTGCATAGCTACCGCAGCATGCCAGCTGCAGGGCGAGTTTGTTAAACCTAACCATAGCTGAAGCCGTGTCACTAAACTGCGAGTTAGAGAGAGACAGCAACTGCGACAGCGCAGCAGTGGTAAGAAATAAAAAAGCCAGTGAATGAGAGAAATAAAATGCTATTTTCTGATTGTTTCCCAGCAGTTATGTTCAAAAGCATAAATATATGTATAACCAACAAACACTCAACAGATGAGGTACTGTGGAAACAGACGCTCTTAGTTTAATGTTCTTCCTCATTTTATTCATTACACCCGACACGCAGCAGTAAATTACGCAGCAGTAAATGTCATCACAGTTTCTTTTTGTTTTTAGATGAAAAGGGCGGGCGCACACACTGAACTGCAGGCTGTAGAGCATGGGTGTCAAACTGATCCAGTAAAGGGCTGTGTGGCTGCAGGTTTTCATTCCAACCAAGCAAGAACACACCTGACTCGACTTACTCAATCACCTGAACTGCCTTCACACAGTTGACTTGTTGGACCAGGTGTGTTTTTGATTGGTTGGAATGAAAACCTGCAGCCACACAGCCCTTTACTGGATCAGTGTGACACCCATGCTGTAGAGTGTGTTTACCTCTGTGACCATCAGCAGCACTCAGCCCATCATGTCGCCTTTCATACGTCAGCAGACTCATTTGCCCAATGTTCACAGGTCTTCAGAGTAGGCCGCGATCAAAACATAGACAATAATGGGCTGGAGTGCCCAAATAGTTGTTATTGTTTTTCCATGGACTTAAAAGTCCCTTGAACCTTGGGTCGAAAAGCAGCTTAAGCCTGTCAAATGTCAGCACACTGCACATCATTATCCACACAGCTAAACACGTTTCCATGTTTTCTGCATCAAACTCTGTCTTTGTGTGTGGCAGCATTTAAAAAGATAAATTAATTAAATAGCCCTACATACAACTGCTGATTGCATTGAATGAAGTAATGCATGCCATAAGAGGATTCTTTCTGTAAATAAATGTGGTATAATTTCCCACCAAGAGGATTGCCAATGTAGTCATCAAAGCAAACTCCTGAATGGATATTGTCTTTGAGAAATGAAGTGATTAACTCCAGTGTCAGGTCAAGTACTACAGTAAATAATATGACGGTATATGGTAATATAATCAGGGGTATAAACTATGCACAATTACAGTCTGCAGAGGGTTATGTACTTACAGAGTGTCCCAATAAAGCATGAGCCATCTCGTGTCCCAGGACAAAGGTGAGTTGGTGAACATCCGCCACAGCCTCCAACATCCCTGTAAAAATGAACACTTTCCCGTTCTACATAAAGGAAAGAACAAGCCAAGTCTGAACAGGTGTACAATAAAATGATCTCATATGACTTTACCATAACATGACATGAAAGACATAGAAATCACTAACTCTGCATCTGTCTTTCTTTAACTGACCGGTAGGACAAAGGCATTGACGTTGGGACTTTGCACCACATGGACGCTCCAGGAGACTTCAGACACTTCAGGGATGTCTTTGTTTCTTTGTACCAGGTGCTCCACCACCCGCTCCACCACCTGGTGACGAAGGTCAGTGACTGGAACCAACAGCTCTGCAAACTCTTCCATGTACTGAACACACACACACACACACACACACACACACACACACACACACACACACACACACACACACACACACACACACACACACACACACACACACACACACACACACACACACACACACACACACACACACACACACACACACACACACACACACACACACACACACACACACACACACACACACACACACACACACACACACACACACACACACACACACACGTTTAATAATTGATCAGAGCATGTGTGCCAACTTTAGACAATTGTCATCCACACACTATGTGACTCAACACAGCTGGGTAAAGGCACAGAGAGAATAGGGAATAATATTTTCCTCTGTCTTTGTCCCATTTTAACCCTTTCTTTCTTTCTTTCTCTGTAACCTCTCTGTTCTTTGTTTCTCTCACCATCCGCATGATTTGCATGATGAGTTTTCTGCCCAGTGAGCTGCAGTTCAGTTCATCAGGCATTCTCATTTTTGTCTATTATATTCACACCAAATTTGGTAAATGACACTACAAGAATTAAAGCAAATACATCTTTACTCTTTACTTTTGCACCAGTGTCCACATAGTTGGCACACACATTTTATTTGTATTGCACTTTTCATTCATTCATCACTGTGTCATCACTCAATTTATCTTTCATCATTTGTAACTTTCTATCCATTTGCCCCCCTTCCTTCTCTCACCGCCTCTGAAGTCAGAGCTGCCAGCTCCATGTAGTTCTCTCTGCTGAACACCAGGAGGCGAGTCCGTCCCGTCACTGGGGACTCATCCAGGTGGGTCAGGAGGAGGAGGGCTACAATCACCATAGCAACAGCCGCCCCTGCTGCTAGATGCCAGCGGTGCTTCCGGACCCATTCGCGCATGAGCAGCCGGCGGTTGGATGGTAGAGCCACCCACCACTTCCTTAAACTCCTGTGCACAGAGGAGGACCACAAGGTCTGTGATATCTGTTTATAGACTCACAGCCTCATGCAGAGCATTTAAAATCAAAGACTGCCATACAGTGGTAAAAAAAACATTTACAGCTCCTTTATGTCTGCAAATGCAAGACCTCAAAGTAGGTCTGGCAAAGAAAGCAGCATCAAAATATGTTCACAACAACATGCACAATATTCTCAAGTAATTGTGTGTGAGTTTTTTGGAAGTTAAACTGATTTCAAATGAGTATAACAAGACCCAACACACAAGACGACACAGGACACAACGAAACATAAGAGTGACTGGTCAAGGTTGACACGACAGGGACAAACATGAGCATACTGTAGGGTACTGTACATATGCATGTTACGTTGATGTGGTGTGTGCGTGTGTGTCTATAAGAAAAGGGGTGGGCAGTCTATTTTGTAGTTATAATTGTCTGAGTGAGTGGGAGGGCAGTCTTCTTCAAATGACACAATGAATACAATTGTTGCAAAATTGTACGCCTCTCACGTGAAGCATAATGACATAATATTGTGCCATAATGCAAAGAACACACTTCTCAGTTTATGTACAGCTCTAGTGTGTCTCCTACCTGCCCAGTATTATAGCCATGAGCTTCTGCAGAGGTTTGAGCAGCAACCATATCAGAGGAGCAGGCAGGGCCCTCACAGGGGCTGAGGTGTGAAAGTGTTGTCCACACTGTGCCCGGACAGGACCAGAGTGTGGAGGGAAAGGGATTCTGGGACTATCGTTAATCTGGAAACGAGCCGTCCTCCCATTGCTGCAGAAGACGAGAGGTTTTGCTGTCGCAGTGGCTCTAAAGTGAACAGAGTTTTTTGTCAGGGAGGAAACAGACGGGGCCTGACTCACAGGATGTCCAGCTCGTTTGCAGACCTGGAAGTTACGCGTCAACTGTGCAGAGGGTAAACAGAAGCGACTGCTCCTTAAAAGATTGACACAGAGTAAAACCATTGTCACTTCCTGATTTAACCCGGTCGCCTATTATATAAGAGTGCTGGAATTCATCGTGTTAATGTTAAACTGTGTCAGACATGTTAAACGTAACCTAGCCTTAGATTATTTTATATCGGAGTCCCCAGCTTTGAATGTCATTGCTACAGTTTGACACTTTCCGTAGTGTCCCCAGCGCAGTGACCTTGGTTACCGCTTTCCAACAGCCGTACACCGAGACGCCCTAAAAGTTTGCTTCCTAACACCTTCACACGTCAAGTTAAAAAAAAAAACCATGTAGGTTAGTTTCCTCGTTACGTGAAACGTCAATGCTTCTAATCACAGACTGAACGGAACTCGAGTTGTTTCGGGACTTCGGAGCTCCATCTCCCAAAATGATTCCCCGTAGAAACAACTCCACGAAACATGTTCCGGTGTCGTGCCCCGAGATTTGCATGCAATTCGCGGGTGCGCGCTTCTTCTTCCTTTGGATTTCCGGCAGACTAGATGTCTAAGGGCACACTGCTGCCATCCGCAGGTCATAGTTCTATCCATTTAAATCAAACCATTTTAAGTTCATATCCATAGGAACCATGGTTTCCCCCGTAGCCTGCTTTTATCGTTCGCGGGTGCGCACACAACGTAAACACATCTTCTTCTTCTTCTCTGCTGCTTTACGACACATTGCACCCATGGTGTTTCACTACTGCCACCTTCCGGAATTATTGAAAACCTACAATGTCCAGTTTTCACATTCTTTCCATTAATGTAGTTCTCTTTAGAAAGCTGTTCAGACACTCTCTGCATTGTTCACATTGCCCACAGTCCAGTATGTCCTTAACCATTCTCCTGTCAACCCTGCTCTTCTCAACCAGTCCATCATGTCCTTTCTCTCTGTTGTAGCATATTCTTGCACCTTATGCTCAGGGGTGTAGATTAGCTGCAGATCCAATGTCAGAATTTGGGGGGACACAAAAGTGATATATTTATATACATTTTTGCCCGTATGCAACTCATACCATGCTCGCCATATAATTCAGAAAGTACTACACATGGAATCATTTACTGTGCTAACCTTTCTTGTTTATTTGTCCTAAACAACCAACAGCGCGTATCACTGTTTACTTAACTGTCATATTTGTAGCCTAAATCATAATTTAAGGGTCTGGGACATGTAATGTATAAACACCCCCAATTCTTCTCACCATTTTCCTTTTCTCTCAGTGTATGGGACTACTTTGTGCATGATTAATTGATATCGAAGAATATCAAAATATGAAGCCCTTAAAGCCTGCTGATCATCTGCGTCTGTGTATAACACTACCCATTCATTTGGGTTGTAGTGGAGGAGAGCAGAGATGGAATGTGGAGTCAGAATTCAGACTCGTCAAACAGGATTTGTTCCACCATTTCAATCAATTATTTTTAGATGTGAATCTAAAATGTAAGGAGTGTGAAGTCTGAGGGTACTTTTATGGGGGGAGGGGCGGTAGGGTTAGGTTTTTTCAGAAATTGCATAAGCACTTTCTTATGCTTGACTTTTTTAACCCACCCATCGAAATGGCATGCAGCTCTAGTGTATATAGCCTACACTTAGGCAGTTAGATAAACACTTGCACACTGCAATGTTTTGGCATGGAAGTACAACTGCAGGACCTGTTGTAGGATCTTTGGCTCCATCTCTAAACACCTGTTTAAACTCATTATATTTTGTAGCTGTATAATTATACAACTCATTTACTAAATCCTTGTTCTTTGTCTTAGCTTGCAGTAATTGTAGCTCTACCACCAAGAGATCTAGAGGTTGTAGGCCCAACTCACTGTTGGGCAGAACCCCATTGCATAAACCCCTAGTTCACGTACAGCTGCATCACCTGTCCAGCCAAAACTTTACAGTCCTGTTCCCTCCCTTTCCCAGCATGCCTTTAACACTGATAACATATATAATGATGTTGTCTTGTTCTTATTCTTGTTCTTGTTCTTGTTCTTGTTCTTGTTCTTGTTCTTGTTCTTGTTCTTGTTCTTTTTCTTGTTCTTTTTCTTGTTCTTCGTCTTCTTTGAAGTTTTAAGGCAACCGGTATCCGCAATATTGCATTGCTGCACTATAGTCACATCTTCATACTTGATCCTTTTTTAGATAAATAGTTTGATATTTACTTTTATTTCTCTTCTGTTTCTCTTTTTAATGGCGTTTTGCCAACTTATCCACCTTTTCATTGCTTGGAATACCAATATGCACTGGAAGCCATAATACATATACTATTACTGCCCCTCCTTGTTACTTTACTTGATACTAGCAGGAGATCAGACCACCTCTGGGATGCACTAGCCCCAATGCTCTGAATTGCAGACAATGAGTCACTACATATTAATTCTTTATAAGGCTGAATCTGTTCAATCCACCTAACTGCCAAAAACAGCATACAGCTCTACTGTTCTGTCAGATAGTTGGTTGTTCTTTTTGTAATGCAAGCATCTCATTACATTGTAGCCTTTTTTTATGTGGACCCTCCATGTTAACCTGGAATCAAAATGAACCTCCAGGAACCGGAAATCTTTATCTGCTTCCAAATTGTTACCATCAGCATTGAGCGTTCATGCCAAGTAGTCTGCAAAATATATGGGAGACCATCCAATTCTTGTGGTCTATGGTCAAAACACAAGAACTCAAACAAGAGAGGAGCCACACAATTGCAGCAATGGAAGTAAAGCTTTTATTTAAATCACAAACAGGAAAAAACCCCACCTGAGGATCAATGTGCCCTCTTTTTGTTCATTTTAGACACTACCTCATTTATATATCTGGACATTTTTTAACATTTTTCCTTAGTGAATGAAAATTAAATTCAAGTTATTTTTTAGTTATTGCCAGTTCATTTTAAAGAATAATGAATGAAATGGGTTTTATGGGTACCTACAAGTCACAACTTTACACACATGTCCATGCTAGTCCCATGCAGTTTAGGACGATAACAAAGTTATTTTTAGCCTATTATAAAATGGTGTATTTGAATACTAAACATACTTGGAATTGCATAAACTGGCTCTGACTGGAAAGCTGAGACTTTGTGGAATCAATGAGCCCAAATGTATTCATGTGTGATGACGTTATTCCCTATATTAGCCATTTCATTAGGACATTTTTTTAAGAAGATGCTGTCCGAGGTAAATTGATAATAAGGGGGTTTCAAAGTAGTTCGCAGAACAGAAGTGCTCACCACCTAATCCCTGTTGAATGCAAACAATTTTAAACAATTTTGAACTGTTCACAAGCGATAAAGAATTGTAACAAATGGCATCAACTGAAAAATTGCTGCAACAACGTATGAGACATGAGTGAGCAGGCATCATATACTTCCACCATAATGTTGTTATCCCTTGTACACGTTCACAATTTATTTTAATGAATGAATGAATTCAATCATATTTCTAATTTATGACAAGAAAATCTTAACACACAATGCCTGGCTGCATCTCAGATTAATCTTCTGGTTCAGGCGCTGTATACCACTTCTATGTGGTACACAGCGCCTATAGCGTGCTACTGTTGACCTGTTATCTCCCTCGTGAAATCTGGATAAGAGCATTTGCCAAATGTCATTTTTCACAAGACTTGCATCCTGTGTTTTTTTTGTAGTTTTAGTGTGCAATCATTTCGAAAGACTGACTGGCTGATCTAGATACAGGTTGATGGACAGGAAACATGACCTTTGTAACCTAAAGTCCTCTTCCAAACATTTGCTTTGTATCTTCTCTCGGTATCTCACTATGTGTACAGTACAGACTTATGTAGTCCCATCTGAAAATCATTAGGCTAATGAATTACAACCCTCAGGAGCCCTGTGCCAAAGATCCTGAACCTCTTGAATGGGGCCAAGAACTATATTTTATAGGCGGATGTATTACTAGCTGTTCACAATCAAACAAGGCACACACAACTCCCCGTCGAGTTCTATTTCTCCAACCTTGCCCTAGACCAATGCGTATGTCCTAATCTTAACCAAGTTAAAGGCAGATTTAACCAATGCTAAAGTTAGTTACCTGGCAAGACGCTTGGTGCTAAACTAGGTTTATGGTCACCATGGCGTCCTGGCGTGAGGGCTTGTGCACAAGAAATGACGTCACTGCATCTTTAGCCTCTGACATGAAGGCTCCAAAAGGTGTCCCCTCAAAACGGCGCTTGTCATTTCAACAAGGATGACTGGGAAAATTGGCCAAGCACATTCAACTGTACAAACATCTTAATGATTGTTCATGTGGGGACAGTTAAATTACCTTAAATTTGTGGAAAGAGAGAAAGCCAAAGTCAGTGATTGCTTTGTCAAAACTCTAATGAAGAGGATGGCCGTCCAGTTCGTTAAACATCAAGAGGTGGACAGTCATTTTCAACTTGGAGGTATAAGACAGTAATGGTCATAATAGAGTATCCTATACAATCGTGCAGATGCAATGTTTGGTGGTTCGTTGGTTTACTTCCCTTGCCAGGCAGCCTTCTGTCCTTTGCTTCCAGGACGGATAAGCAAATAGCTCTGCAATTGTGTTAAGAGACTTTGCTGTCTGAGGGGAAAGCGAGAGGAGCTAGTGCAAGAAGTATATTTGGCTTATAAGTAGCGCTTTTTATTGACATTATAGACTCAAATTTAAAGAGGGATGGCTTGAGGGCTCACCAAAAGTAAAACCAAAACATCTTGATCGCCCCCTGGTGACTGGCTGCAGTAGCCGGTCATAGATCCTGTCCACTCTATGTTAATGGATGGGACATAGGCCTTCTTATTAAGTCAATGTTTGTTCAAGTGTTAATTTTTGTGATAAGTTTGGTTATAATTTGTCATTTGATGTTGTAAAAAATTGGGGGAAATGTCATGATTGACAGCTATGATCGATATGTGATTGGTTGGGCAGTGCATGGATGGGATTTTGAGGAGGAAGGGATGCGTCGTCCATCTTTACAGTCTGTGAATGAGATACCTAAAAGAAAAATGTAATCAACCATTCTTGCCTTAAGAAGTATACTTGATTCATAGTTCAATCAGGAGAGACTCATTATCTTAATGATTTATTTACACGTAGCCTACATAATAGATGATACATGAGAAAGTCTCTACCGATTAGACCCCATTTTGACGTCATATTTTAAGAGGTAAAGGAGCAGTGAGTGTTATAGCTACATCCCTGATGGAGTCTAGACAGTGGTGGTGGTGGTGGTGGTGTTGATGGATGAAGAGGATGCTGAGATCTGGATGATGAGGCTTCTGGTGAGCTCAGACATGAGTGCTGGAACTGAAGGTGAATGGGGTGGAAGAGGGTTGCGATGATTAACACTGAAATGACAGCTGACAGCAAGGAGCAGACACCAGATTTAGATATTGACAGCATGGATGTGATTGGCTGATAGAGGTTGTGGCTTAATCTGATTGGTTTAACTATAGGTTTAAATTGCCCTAATCAGCTGATGACAGAAAGCAGGAGGAGATGATGAGATGATCAGAATTAGATATTCTTCCTAATCGAATTTACACTACCCTTAATTTGTGCTTACTCTTTTGATCAATCTTACATGTAGAGGGGTGAGAACCATAAAAATGTAAATGTAAATGACATTTGGCCAACTTAAAGGGGGGCCATAACAAAAAGTACATTTATTTAAAAATATATTTTTATTTGTATTTATTTATTTTTAATGGATGACTTAAGTTGTAAAAAGTCCCGAATTAATCTTTAACTTGTCAGTTTACCTTTTGTGTAAAGGACTTACCCTTTTTTACCAGTTACCAATGATATTATCGCACCAACCACGACTCCATCCGTCCTGTCATAAAGAGGTACGAGCCGTTCACACCTGCACGTCCCTGGGGGGATCAGCATCAGCCTCTCCTTAAAAACAGATTAGTTGCTATACTGCACTTTCCCCGCTGGATGTCGCTAACCCCCCACGTTTGCCACCATGGCGGGGCGGGGGTGGGGGTGGGGGGTGACCATTGGGCGCTCTGCCTCGGTCAGGTGGAAAAGAACGGGTGATTGGTTCACGATTCGCCATACTGTCTCCTGATTGGACAGAAAGGTGTGAGCGGCGAGAGAGCGGAGATCCACCAGCAGTGTAGCCACTCACGTCCCCACTGACTCTGCCGGTGCAGCACACACATACACACACACACGCACACACACTGAGGGCTGAGATGTGACTGTTTACCAGAGGAATACAGCGTGTTTTCTGTGGGATTGTTTTACTATCTCTCAGCCGGATGATGGGAGAGGACAGGCGGGGAGTCGTGATGACCATGCGGGCCACTTTGGTTGCGCTGTTACTCTGTGTGATTACTTCGGTGTGCGCAGTGGAAGGTAGGTGTGCAAAGAAGGGGGCATATGGTGCAGGGTGAAAGCCTGAATCCGTTGAACTGTGGTTAAAGCTTCCCTGTCATCTGACCTGTTTTTTTCTCTCTTCTTAATGATTCTTGTATAGACTTACAGTTAACTTGGTTTTAAATAGCTCTGTGCAGCTTTCAACTAGAAACTTACACTGTGATAGGCTATTTAAGTGATTATCAGCAAGTTTTCTTGTTCGTCAGGGTGTGTTTGTGGTAACGTTAACGTCAGTGTTGTAAAATCCCGTGAAAACTTTCCAAGCAATTGTTATGAGGAAATGAATGGGTTCATTTCCTCATTTCCTCTGCTCAGGCTGTATTTATCATGTCATATGTAGACAAAAACAAGCATTTTACCCTATTATAAGAAGACATTATCCGTTATTTTGCCAAATTAATCCAAATAAATGTGGTGCGTAGCTGCACAGCAAAAGTTGTAATAGGGAAAGGTACTTAAAGAATTTGAGCTGGGAATGTGGTCTGTGTGCAAACTTAGGGTTTAAAGTGATCAATGAACTTTAATATATTTTTTAAAAACACAAACATGAAAGGGTACCAGATTGATAAAAACTCCTCAGTTAGCATGCTCAATCAATCTAAAACAGCAAAGACTGTATATAAAGATGGAAGGCTTGACTGCTCCCCAAAATTGAAGCCAAACCATCTTCTGCAGTATAGGTCATAAGCCCCGCCCCCTCCACATTAGCAGATGGGACATGGGGCAAACTAAAAGTCAAAGCAGGCCTTCATGTCACATACATTTTCCCCAAAGATCGTGTCCCTCATGTTAGGTTTTTATTATCAGGCTGGCGTATGTTCAAGTGTGGATTTTCCTGATAAATTCAGTTTTAATTAGTTATTTGAAACTAATTGTGATGGACTACCGCTACTGCGCAGACTGTACAACATGGCGGCGCCCTTTGTACAGTGGGAGGAAGTGGAGACGCGTCATCCATCTTTATATAGCCTACAGTCTTTGGGTGACAGCTAGCCCTAGCTAGCTAAAACCAGCAGACGTTGTTAAAAAGTTTTTAAACAGTGTACTTTAGGCTACCATCGTCTGGTCAACTGAAATATCATAAAAATATAAAATAGATTCAGTCCAGTAATAGAATCAAAACTTAAGTGAAATAATTTGATGTCCTTTGGTTGGAACAGTGCAGTGTTGTCATTCATGTGAGCTGCACGTTAATCTGACTCATTACCCTTATTCAACTTTCAGATGTTGAATTTTGGACAACTGTCTTATTGGAGGTTGAAACTACTGTCTCATAGCCCGTGAGTCGCAGCCCACATTTCTGCAATGAGAAGTTACATTAAAAATAACCTGCAGGCTTTGTGTGCAGCTGCTCCTCCACACTCTTCTGAAAATGTTGTTTAATCTACATTTATACAATTACCAAATTGTCTTACTAATCTAAAGGGGCATAATATACTTGTCAAGTACTACTAAGCATGAAACAGCATAACATTTGTTTCAATTCCATTTTTTGCATTAATGCATTGCATTATTACACGAGAAGCTTAAATTATATCTGGTATTCACCCATAATCTAATTGCACTTTGTAGTGTTCTATATTATGTGCCGTATTATGTGTTTTGTGGTGTTTAGTACCAAACATTGTCGTGTTCCTCCCTCCTGAGTGCATTCTACTAGCGCTATTAACACACTTGCTGCTGAACACCTGGAGCGAAAAAGTGAATCATGAATTTAAAAAAACACCTCCTGCTTCTCTTGCTACTTCTAACCAAGTGTGACCTCTTGTTTCTTCTCCAATGCATTACCAAATGATGGCCCTGCTGCCTCCACACAGAATTATCCCCTGCTCCTCCACAAGCATCACCCACAGCTGCTCCCTCTTTTACTACTGTAGCTGGCTGCTTTACCTATTGGTCCTTCTGCCATTTCTCCCCAAGCGTCACTGTGTTGTTGCTGATGCTGCTTCTTCTTGCACCACCTGCTGTTCATCCTCTCTAAACATTCACTTTACCTAAGATTCAGCCTCCTAGCCTGCCTGCTCTTCCTTCTACGCCTCCCCAAGCATCACTTACTGCTTATCCTGTTGCCCCTCTCCAAGCATCTCCCACTGACGATCCTTCTGCTCGTCCCCAAGAATCCCTCCTTGTCTTTCCATGTATATTACCTCCTGCTGCTCCTCTCTGACCATTACCTATTGATACCAATAGTGTTCCTCCCAAAGCGTCACTTACATTACCTACTGGTACTGCACCTCTTCAATTTACTCCTCTTCCTCTTCAAGCATGACCACCTGCTCTTTTTTCCTCTCCTCCCCCGAGCATCACCTACTGGTACTGCACCTCTCCAAGCATCATTTCCACCTGCAGCATCACGTTCTACTCCTGCTGCACTTCCCTTAGGCATCCCTTCCTCCTTATACTGCTCCCTTCTCTTCTCCTCCCCAACTACTGTTTCCCCGTCTGCTCCTTTTTCAAGTATCTTCCTCCTCCTGTTCCTCCCCATGCTCTTCCTGCTCAACCTGCTGAACTTTCTTACGACCAAACTACATCGTCTGCATAGGCGGCGAGACACGGCAGTTTCGGGATGCACGAAGCACAGTGCGTCCATTACACCCAATCGAGTTTTACGCAGCTCGTCTATTTTTCTCTCTCTGCGCGGCTACGCAGCACTCCAAAAATACATAGAACTGAGTGAAAAAAACAAGTACAATCTGTTTAAAAAAGGTTGAAGATGCATACCTCTTGTACCAGAGGGCAATGTGAGGTAGCACAGCTTCCAAACCCTGCAGAACCAACTGTATTAAAGCTCACACAGTAAAGCTGGCAGCAGCAATCAAGTATCAGGTAAAAAGCTCTGCTGCGCCACGCCTACGTACACTGCGCTTCCGTTCCCCATGTAGTCTGGCTGTTAGACTTAAACCGCTGCTGCTCCTGCTGCACCCCTTGCTCCTTCTACCTCTCTAACATCCCTCCTTTCTGTTCTTTCTGCTACTCCTCCCCAAGCATCTCCGACTGCTCTTGCCACAGCTGCTCCTCCTCAAGATCCCCCTTCTCCTCCTCTTCTTATTCTCCTACATCTTCTTCCAAGTCCTCCATCTCTCTGACTTCATCCTCTTCACATTCATTTTTGCTTCCTGCAGCATTCCCCCTTTCAGCCTCTACTCCCATGTCCTCTACTGTGTCTCCTCCTGTTCCTCCTGCTGCCGTCCCTTATGGAAGGGCTAGAATAGTCTACTGCTGGGTTTTAGTTTTGCACGTAATGACAGGCTCTGTAGTGAGTCTCCTCCATTACGAGACCTGTAAATATGTTGATGGGCAGGTCTATTTTGTTAAAACAGAACCCTCTCTGTGTGTGTGTGTGTGTGTGTCTGTGGGGGGGGGGGGGGGGGGGGGGGGGGGGTGAAGAGGTAGGAGGTGTGGGTGGTGGGTTGTTTTGTGGTCATGGTGGCCTTTAGATGGTAAGTAGGTGCTTAATGAACTGATGTATAAGCTGAGCTGAGTCTGATGGTGTAAAATGGACTCACTGTTGACACAGTCACTGCTATTATCTCTGCTCTGTATATACTCCAATACTTCTCCTCTGTAGACTTTCAGACTTTGTTTTTAGAGGCAAACTTATCAGTTTCAGTATTCACCGGGCCTTTATTGCTGGCTGACATCAGCTTCTCACAGATATATCAGTGTCAGCATATAAGTTTGCCTTCAAGTAACAGTACAGAAGTTCCAAAAATATGTTCGGAAAAGTCATTTTTGATTCGAGTTTAATCTTTTGTAGGGCTGCAGCTCACATTTATTGTCACTATTTTCTTCATCATTTGGTCTATAAAATATTTGGAAATTGTCAAAAATGCACATAACAATTTCCCAGAATGCAAGTCCGACATACATACTCTACTATTTAGAAAAGCTGCAAATTTGCATTTGAGAAGCTAGCAACAGTTTTTGTATTTTTTTCTTGGAAAAAGAAAAACCATTCATCAATTATACTGTATAAATTACTTTCTGTCTACCTACTAATCCATTTATCTTTTGATGCACAATACTTACTGATTGGAAAAAGCTTCCCAGTCAATTTGTTTTATTATATGAATTTAGTTTTGTTTACACTTGATATTAATACTAACACCGTCATCTAGTGTCTCAAGATCGTAGCAGCAACAACAAAAAATAATTCCACCACTCAAGTTGCGATGTTGGTCAGACCCGGCCCAGTAGCCTACAGGAGACGGTAGTCTGTTTGAGCTTGTTTGAACCCATCCCCTCTGGCAAACTGTATCATAAAAACAAGTATTGCAGAGGAGTTTGAGCGACAGTTACCGTTCTTACAGCTAAGTAAACATGAAAGTTTGCTTACCAATCAAGGAGAAAAGTAGCCATTTGAGCGTGCGTTCTAATGCCGTTGAACTCCTTTATCTCAGTCCACGGAGTGAATTCTTGTCCTATATTGACTCTCCTTTTAGCTCTTCTTCCGTCACTCAGCTGCTGGAACAAATAACTTCCCCTTCACTAAGGCTTTCACCACTGCCAGCCTGCAGTAGCTGAGCCAAACAACAGACAACCCTAGCAACCTGCAGTGCTGGCCGCTATTAGCTGATACAGTACAATGTATATTAGCTGATACAGTACAATGTAAACAGAAGGTGACAGAAAGTAATTTTCAAACCCGTCAACATTTAAAAAAAAATATAGCTTTTAATAAAGATTCTACATATTCAACCTTTAAAGATGCGTCTACATCAGGAATCGGTCGATGGCATGATTATGAAGTTATGAACGGTTTACAATGCACCATTAAAGCTAAAATCCTAGAAATGTAGAAGAAGAAAGGAAAACATTTATAAGGTCTGTAGAACAGCTATAAAGTCCAGCGGCTATAAATTAGCTTATTTTAATTTATCATGGAAAATGAAAGTCTTCATTGAACAAATGTTGAGAACTGTATGAGATTGCATCGTATCGTATCGAACCGCCAATCAGTCTTTGCAGATTTGGGCCAGAATACTTAAAAAAGTTTTCTCTCATGAACAAAAGTATAAAGAATACCTCACTCTGGCTATAGCTATTTGCTGTCATCGTTTTAGCCTGAAATTGCTGCACAAATAGAGCGACCTTTACATCCCCTCAGGATTTACACCTTTTCATAGAGAGCAAAAGCAGCACAGTAATCCAGCGTTTGACCCTGTAATTTTGAAAGTCAGTGCAAACCCTGACCCAGCGGATATTGTTGGGTATAAGTGCTACATGTTCCACAAACATGCCTTGAGAGGGCAAAGTCATCTGTGTCTGAACCAAACGTCAAGTCCTCAGCAGGCTCCGTCACTGAAATTGCTGATTTGTGTCAGTGTTGAGTTTTGAAGGGTCGAGGAGTTAATTTCTTTAGACTTTTCATGCAAGAGCTGCTTCTGTAGTCAAAGCCCAATTTAGAAATCCTGAATTCGTGTGCTGCTGAGGCATGGCTACATGTAAAATATGACATATGATTACACTGCACATATTGCTGCTCCTACATGTAAACTATTTCGGTCCTTTTCCCCGGAGCCTGAACACATGTATGCCATGCCCCATCTGTCATCTTGTGGGAATGCTAAAGGTTAAACATCGTGGATCCTGTTTTTAGATGCTGGTATTAACATGACAAGCTGTAAGTTGTGACTTTGTTCGATACGACACTGTGTTTTTGTGTGTGTGTGAGACTAATGATAAACAAATTATCTCCTCAGGGAAACCGATCACACACTTATTGCGAAGAGATATGCAGATGAGACACTGCACGTACACAGCACTGCCACCACACATATACACACATACTGTACCCTGCACCATGCTCTGCCACCTCATGTTTTAAAGATGGAGTTTCTATATTCATCTGGTGGCAGGTTATCAATGTGACGGACAGGTAGTTGAACTGGGGAGAAGTAGGAGCCTGGAAGAAGACCCTTCTCACCAGTCTTGAGGCTTTTACTCCAGTGTTCCCAGTCTATATTTCCTCAGGGCCTCCAGTCAGTATTAAATATTTATATCCACATAGCATTCAGATTGTTTCAGAATACATTTGCTTCTGTAGGTACTTGGGACCAGTGGGAATATTTACCTTTTGCTGAGAGACTCAGAGTCCTGGGCTTTGGTGCTGTGTTTCCCACAGCAAATTGGGCATCAAGAGGCAATTTCAGATCAGTCAGACTGGTATTAGATACTATGCTCTATTCTCTATACCCACAGGCTATCACAACTCAATATCACAGCTTTCTGTGGTTCACTTAGACATTTAAAAAAAAACATGCTTAATGTTTACTGAAATGTGATAAGTTCTATTAGTGTGAAAATACAGTATATCCTTAACTATAAATCTTCACACCTTGGCTGTGAATTTTCACACAACTCAACAATCTTCATCCTATGTTCAAGGAAGAACTTGTTCTGATGAGTCATGTCAATTACTGAGGAAAGATAGGTTGGCTTTTTTAAGCATTCTTTTGGCAGCATTTCTATATCAAATGTCCGGGTTACAATGTATGTATCCGTCAGATTTGGATTGTGGATAAGATTTGTGCAACATGATCTAAAATGATTTATACTATATGTGCAGCTGTAGCTAGTTTAAGAGTGGTCTTTAAAGGATCACTGTGTAGCTTTTTCGCTCATCTTGTGGTCAAATTGTATATTGCATTCGAACGAATAGTGCTCTCTAGCGCTCACTATTACCAAGGCCCGGCTTATATGATTATTTGGATATCACATAAAGGTAGTTCAAATGAAAAAAAAAACAGACTTTATTAATCTGGGAAGAAATCCTTATGCAAGCTTGCTCCAAATAATAAAATATAGCACCAATAACATAGGGTGTATACAAGTAAATATAAATATAAATATATAAAATAAAGTTCACAGGTGATTGCATAAGAAATAGTACTTCTACCAAGTACTAACTAAATAAAATACCACAGATACCACGGCCTTTTTAGTATGTTGAGGTTTAACTACCCCCATAGTGATTGTAATACACCTAAATTGTACACTTTCATAGGATACATAGCTAAGTGTAGCTTATCAAGTTATCATAAGTTTTAGATTAGCCTCTTAACAATGTTAGGAAATTACGTACGGTCATCTCCTATAGTCAATATGTCTGTGCCTATAAGGACAAATATCAATTGCGCCTGTCCTGGGGACCTGCTTAAAATGCAGAGAATGCATTACAGTGTCTCTACTTACAATGTGAACCATAAATCTGTGGTAAGAGTCTTTTTGGGCAGCAGAACAATCTGTAAACGCAACATTCCCATATTATCGCCTAATAAAGTCGATATGCATTTGTTTGGAAACAGTTGCCTATTAATACAACCGGCAGACACGGAGCGACATTAGCGTTAGTGTTTCTGTCCACCTGATGAATATAAGTCCGATAATCACTTTCTTTTCGATCTGTTTGGTCCTATCCAACTCCTGAGGGAAATATTTGGCTTTCTAGCTACACAATACTCACCATTTCGCCAGATAGTTGCTCACTTCGTCTGTCTGTCATTTAGCAGGCAGTGTATGGTCATATTATCGGGGCTTTTCTGCTGCTGAAAACAGCTGCCTGATGGAAATGAGGCAGAGAGCGGTGAGAGTGAACCAAAAGACCAAAACAATGAGCTGAGAGACTCTAAAATTCTCAGCAGAGCTGAGGGGATTATAGCAGCTTTAGCTTGACATGGGAGATCTGTGGGGGTGTGTGACCTCTGAGAGGAATACTGTAGGCTTATAAACACCTAAAAGTGCTGTGGAAGAAGACAAGTGGTCCACCTGTATAAAACCTGCTCAGTGAATCTTCAGCTCACATCAACAACAGATAGTCAGCGTCTAAAGCACTTTTGTTACGAACATTTAACTACAAACACTATTCCTCCTCCACAGCTGCCATCGCTGACGTGTCTAAAAAAGCGTAAATTGATTTTTGCTGCAGAGAGAAGCAGAAGGCTTGCGCATTATAAAACACTTCACCAACCAAACTCCTCAGGTTATTCGCATAACAAACCAGTCTAAATAGCTTATATTTCCCCGATTATGAGACTATAATTGATACAGAGCATTGGTGGGCATAAAAGGAATGAAAGAATCCTTTGTTTTCACCTAATTCTCCCTTTCCTTTCACCTGCATCAACTATTCTGTCACTTCAGCTAATTTGCAGCTCAAAGAGTCACATCAACACACTGCTGTATTAGACGGCAAAGTCAAATTCCTTGAGTTGTTCTGTCTTCTCTATGTCAACATGCAAGGTGAGCAGTAGCATCAATCAATAAAAAAACGCCTTATTTTATCTTGACCTCAGGCCTCTTACTAACTTCTTAACCTGTGGGCTGTACAGAAGAAAAAAGACAGGCTGAATGACAGAATTTTAAATTTTAAATGCAAATTAGACATAAAAGGAAGAAATAATTGCTCCAGAATGCGGTTCGCACCATTATTCAACCTAAGAAACACAGTGTTTCATTTTCATTTTCATTATCATTTAATTTATCAATTATACATAGAAATAACTGATTAATCACATGTCCAAATTTATTGTAAATACCCGTCACTTGTTCCCAGTGCCCAAGGCGACAATTTTAGATCGATTTTTTTTCATATATTATTTGTTACGGCGATGTTGGTTTTGTTTTTCTTAGCATTCAGTGGACAGACTGGTCCGGGACGTGTTAGCTTAGCTGCAGGTGTGGGGAGGCATTTAGAAGAAAAATGCTTCTCCCGCTAACTCCAAAATGGTCTTACTTACATGTTGTTTTGTGTAAGCTGCCCACTGGTAAGCATACAACCAGATATCACAGCTGTTCAGAGTTGGAAGGTGTTTTTAGTCCTTAGCTTCACTCACTGAGTGCAGTAGCTTGGACTAATATTAAGTGCCCTGTGATATAAGCCAGCAGTTGATGGTTATACCTCCAACCTGACCTGTATACTGAAATTTTATTAAACCACATTGTTTCACATATGTTAAACACAGAAGATGTGAGTGTGGTACCTGTGGGTGCTGGGCTGAGTAATGTAATATGTTATGTAACTAATTACCTCTGCTGTTGAGCAGTTAATAGCAGTATCGTATCAGTATGAAAAGTACACCCTTCTATTTTGTTCTGTTCTTTTCTACTTCCTCCTGCATGCTGCATACTGCACACTGCAGCTCGGAGCTTTAGACCTTTATAGCTCAGCATATGATTGAACATAATGACCCATTATTTATTTGCTGGTTGAGAGTGGGCTCTCTGCCAGCCTCTTCAGGGTTCCTGCCGTGGGCATATGGTCTCACAGATAGCCCTGCTGGATATTAAGGACTGTGTCAATGTTGAAGCAAACGAAGGGGGGCACAATGCACATCAGTGAATTTGCCTCACCTTGCTTTATCAGGAGTTTTAATCAGTTTAGATTTTTAAAGGACTGTTTAACAGTATAAATGTGTTCAGTGAATGTGTTAAAGGATAGGTTGACACATTTTCATGTCTGTCTTAAAACATTATTCAGGTGCTCGTATAAATGAGGAAAGAGGTTTTGCTTGCTGTAACCGTCCCTCCTCTTGAAACAGACCTTATTCGTGTGTAATGTGCTTCCAGTGGAAACGAATATTTAAAATTTTATTTAAAGCTAATATAAGACATCAGCATTTTCAATTAGACGAATCAAGTTGATATGCATTGCAGTGACGAGCTTCACCTGCACAGACCAACCACTGCTGACTGACGTAAAAAGCGCCACTAACCTTGCGGGGCATTTGAATATAGAGAAGTAATGTCACCACAGACACTCAGATCGTATGTCGCGGCAAAGAGGCAAGTACAAGTGCTGTCATTAGTGGGTCATATGATCAATCACCATTTTTACTAGATGAAAATCTTACGGATTATAACTTTAATATGTGCTTTAAAAATATTGAACCTATCCTTTACACATTAAAGCCGAAGTTGGAAACTTTCTGTTAAAACATTTTTTTTTCACATTTGTTGAAACTGTGACTATATACCCACAACACAATGAGACAAACAGTCTGTGACAGAGTATCTCTGTCTGCTACAAATGTCATCCACTGCGCTTGACTGACAGCCATACAGAGCAGAGAAGACGCTGATGTAGTGTCAATAACGGTTCGTGAATGATCACTGTGAACTGTGAAACTAGGCAGAGTCAAATATGATTCAAATTCCTGTTACTGTATTGCATATTTCTGGGATGAATTGTTTTCAGAAACCTATTTTGGTGTACTGTTTAGCTGTAAAATGACAATGTTTGTCCAGCCGGCGAGCTGGTGGGCGGGGCTTGGTTTCAGCACGACTTGGTCACAAACGTTCTAATTTTACAGCTAAACTTTACGGTATGTTTCTGAAAACATTTTGTGTGAGAAATATGCAATGCAGAAACATAAACTTGATTCCAGTTTTTAATCAGTGATGCCTAGTTTCAGAGTTTAATTGGAGTTAAGAGCAGTCAGAGCTCTAAGTGGTTGTTTTTCTTTCTGGAAACTAGCAGGGAGCAGACAGGAACAGAAAATGGAGGTAGAGAGAGATTACTTTTTCACAGATCGTCTGTCTCATTGTGCTGTCAGGATATAGTGACAGTTTCAGCAAATATGAAAAAAACATTTTTCATGAAAAGTGAAAAGAAAAAAAAGTCCATCACGATTTCCCAGTGTAGGTTGAACAAGCGCCTGTGCTCTTTTATAGCAGCTTCACACTTGCGCGGTTTCATCCACACCTGCCTTTCACAGCCACAGGCTTTCTGTTCTGCTGGAGGCTAAGCTGCTCCACTGGGGCAGTGGGGCATTCAGTGGTTCTGCTCGGGAACAGAAGGAAACTGACCGCAGGAAAAAGAGGGATTATTGTTGAGTCTGACACGTGTACTTCGAGTGTTGGCTTTTGTCTGGCGAAATGTCAAACTGTGCACGTGTCATGACCCCACATTCCAGGCTTTTTTGGGCTTATAATTTTCATCACAAGACGAGAAAAGCAAAAACCAGGGCAGAGCAGAAAGAGTTTGACAGTTTTACTCTGTGTGACAGAGCAAATCTCCTGAGAGATAGACAGAGCAAAAAATGGTTGGAATAGGAAATTAGTTAAAGCAAAGAGAAAAGAAATAAATAGAGACGATGAACCCAGTGGTTAGCCCTCTGCAATTTGATGTATGGAGCAGAGAGTCAATAAGTGTCAGGTTCCTCCCACTAGGGAGCCATTTTAACAAGCTCTTAGTATTTGAGTGACTGTTAGCAGACTAGCAATTTCTGACGGCTGTGGAATTTAAATTTTAAATCTGTGAACACACACACACACATAGGTATATACATATAAGAAAAATATAGCAACCTCTTTCCATTAGCGGCTACAGTTGTGAGAGCTTTTGAGTCATCAATCAAATACTAGTATGTTATTATTCTTGAAGGTTTTGTCAAAGAGAGAAGAGATGGGAGCTTCAGGGGATGGCATGCATCATCCTGTTGGTCATGAGCCAGATTCAATCTTTACACTGTAAACATACATTGCACTGTGTGCTTTAAGCCACTGGTCCACCTGGACACTTCTGAGCTGTAACACATTTCTGTACCTCAGAATGAGAAAATTAAATTTTTATATAGGTCCTGGCCTGGAGTACACACACGAATGTACAGTATACTTGATTGTTTGGATGAAATCTCCTTCAGTGGAACACCAATTGTTGGCGTATACTTTATCTTGCATTTCCAGATCATACTGCGCTGGAGTATGGTCTGGAAGAATTGACATTCTGGTATAGGGGGAGCTATGCTGTTTGTATTTCTTTAACCCAATCATGATCATCTTTGGCAGCACCAAGCTCCAAAAGCGGCAGATACAGTAGCAGAGATATTGAAAAGGGCCTGACATCCAGCGTTATACCTGTACTGTACATCTGGTAAACTAGACTAGATTATACTCTATAGCCCCTGTGGTATATCAGAGTATATAATACCCAAATGATAACACCACTTCTCTTTCCTGGTTATGAAAGTTTTATTTCCTTCAGTTTTTTTAGCCCACACATGAACATAGAAACATGATTTCCATGATTTAATATCACTAATATCTTAATGTAGACAGAAAGTACCTAAAGGAGCATGTAAATATGTCATACCAAGAAGAATGCATATTGACTTTGGTACGATGTTAGATTAGTGTACAAATTTCCCACAGATTCACATGGAGAAGGGTGAGCCCCGCACAAGTCTCCACTGATTCCCTGTTTAAATTCAGAATTTTACACAACAGGTATCACATTAAAGTGAGTAATCAGCAAAAATAGAGATATATATCAATATAGACTTATATGAACAAAGACTGTAATGTGTTGCAGTCCAGTAGAAGACTTGTAGTGAATTTTTATTTTTTTAGACCCTAGTTTGTGATGTTGCATTGGATAACATTATATTGTTTTATTATATGGGCAGTGCTTTGAAGCACTGGGATGAAGTGCTCCCCATCGCCTCGCTAGTGTCTTTCTGACAGAGAAAAATGCCATGTGGACACCATGCAGTTACTGAATCACCGTCATGTCGGGCTAACAGCAATTGACTTTTGGGTATACAGCTGGCAGTTGCGGAGATGTTAAATCGGCAAACACGTTTATTTCTGTTGTCATTTTCAGATTTTAAAGATATATAGTTAAACATCTGATGTGTCTGTTTTTCTAGTGGTGATGGCAGAGGAGCTTGAGGGTGAGTAGGAATGGCTGGACTAGCTGGGCAGGGTGGAAGAACGTGGGCAGGCTTGAGTCGCACAGGATTGCAGGCAAATGAGCAGACTGGCAAAGGGATGATTCAGAGCACAAAGAAACAGCAGTCAGTACAATCCAGATATGAACCGCAAAGAACAGACTAATCAGAGAGGCTTGAAGCATGTCTCTACCTCAGTACCTGAAACCACGATCTCGCACTGGATGTGTGAAGACCTGGGGTTGAAATACTGCAAGGCTGATGTATGGCAGGTGAGTAGGTGAACAGGGAGTCAGTGAGTGGCAGGACAGGAATGACACACACACACACACACACACACACACACACACACACACACACACACACACACACACACACACACACACACACACACACACACACACACACACACACACACACACACACACACACACACACACACACACACACACAAACACACTAACACACAAGGAGAGACCATGGCAGGAGAGAGAAACGGAGAAACACAAGGAAATGATACCAAGGAGGTAGAGAGGGGCGTCCACTTAGAAAGGTGCCATCAGTGTGTGAATGTGTGTCTGAATGGTTAAAATTAGATCCTGATGAGCAGGTAGCACCTTGCATCAGTGTATGGATGTGTGAGTGAATGGGGCAAGTATTGTTGAGTGGTCAGAAGACTAGAAAGGCGCAATACAAGTGTATTATACATTTGGCCTACTGTTAAGCTGTAAAATTAGGAAGTTTGTAACCAAGTCGAGCCAGTCGAGTCATTAACACTGCCTCAGAGGCTCCTTGATTGGAAGTTTTCCTTCAGGTTTAACTTAACACAGAGGTTCACCCTCACACACAGTGATAGCAGAGGAAGGGCTATGTTTTTTATTAAAACTGTGGTTTTTCTGAAATGCAAAGAAATGTTACTCACGATAACTGTCGCTTTGTTTTGAGAATCATTTTTGCCATGATGCTGAAGACTACCAGATAAAAGAAGAAGAAGAAGAAGGAATGGAAATAATTATTTGTTGGCCTGGAGTAGATATGGAAGCAGCAGTAGTGACCACAAAGCTGTAAACAATTCAAATATCCATTTAGTTAGAAACTAAACAATTTGTCCGACAAACAGAATCTTGCCCTGGCTGGTGTCATTGATAAAAATATTATAACTATTATTTTGGCAGGATTTATTCTCTCAATAACGGTTGTTACGCGATGGTGGAGTCCAACTTGTACATCACTTACTCTACATTGCCTCTGTGAGTGTGCTGTATTTAGGGGACTTAGGAAGGCCACAGCAAAGAGTAACACTCAGTAGGGGACCCATTTTATACTTGAACCCTGACAAACTGTGCTCCAAGCCCCACCGGAAGTAAAAGACAGCGTGGAAGGGGACAGAGGTTGAGATGGAGTGGGAGGGAAGTGGAGAGTCACAGAGGAAAAGTGGAGTTGGATGCAGCTGTTTCGTTGGACCCCTCAGGGTGGATCAAGGAGAAGAAACGGGCACATCTCTATGACAGCAAGTCAACTCTGTATGTGTGAATGTGTGTATAAATGCACTCAAGCGAAGCAATGCGGTTGACTAGACAGCAACACTTGACTTTGACGACCCTCACACACACACACACACACACACACACACACACACACACACACACACACACACACACACACACACACACACACAGACACACACACACACACACACACACACACACACACACACAAAGGTGTACGCTTCACACTAACACCCACAAACACATCATCCTCAAGGCAGAGATGATGAGTGTGGTACCTGTCAAAGTGACATGGAGCCACTGCTGAGGGTTGAATTAAAATCAGAGAAAAAAAAGACAGGAAGGGGAAAACACTGACATTTCTTAAGGTGTATACTAACAGACCTTACTTTGTGACTTCTTCTGAGATTAACTGAACTTAAACCCCGTCTCTCCCTCCACCCCATCAGCAACTGATCCTCCTCAGGTTTCTACCTCGAGGAGCAAACTTAAATCTCCACTCTCATGACCACACATCCCTCGCATTGCTGAAATTGTTTAGATATGCTTGGTTTGCCTTAGCTTGCATGCATAATTTACATAATCACCCTCAATGACTCAGTAAATAGCTGTGGCATGTCACGGTACAGGTGACCTTTTGGCGAACTTAGCTACTTAAATTACACCTTCTTCTCTCAGTCTTGATCTCTTCAGCTCTGTGGCACAAATGTGCAGGGTTTACGAACAGAGATATTGATTTATAAGAGTTTTTCATGTGTGTTTGGTTAAAGTGACCTCTCAGCATTTAAAGGAGTATGAGGAGATATAAAATGGTATATTGTAAAGCATTTCATACAGCAATGACAAACTACTTTTGCACTGCTTGGAGCAGTCACAATCCAATTTGAAACTTTAATAGAAGTAGTTTAATTTAATTTACAAGTGCATTTACAACTATTGGTAAAACTCTATTGGGGTAATCTTGGAGTTGCCCTGAATTCCCCATCTATGATTTGGGTTAAGAGGTCATATATAAAAAAAAGGCTTGTTTACATTTATATGTAAAGTAAATGTAATTACTTTTAATCTCAAATAGGTTGTGTACAATAGAGAGCCACATTGACAATAGTGCAAATACTTACTCAGACAAAAGAGACTAAAACAGACTTACTCAACAGTATGTCTTGTGGTTCCCACAGCCATTTAAAATATGGACAGTAACGAAAACAAAACTATCAAATAGCTTTGTTTATTTAGTATTTCTGTTTTATATTTGAACCATCTTGGGGTTAAGTGAGCTAGTAGAGAAGCTAGTGGAACAGAGGCGAGAACGGATGTGAAGTCAGGACTTCGGCTCTCTATTTTGGAAAGGATCAACGTAATACATTTTTGGTCTGATTAAAATCTTCCATGTTGTGTTATCGGGTCTTTTTTTTTTTACTGTGTTATGTTGGAAGGAATTGCAAATTTTGTTGTTATTCTTTTATCAAATTGATTGTGTAATCACTGATAGACCAAATTAATTTAAATTGAAGTTTTTGGAGGGCACCATTCAAGGTCACTTATCACTTATTATTACAAGGTTCACTTATTTGTCGTTTTACAACACAGGGTTGCACAATGAAATGTCAGTTGTAGCCGCTTCACATGCAGAACATACATACAAGCATTTAACTTAGAATAAAATAAAATAGAGCAATATATACAGTAGGGGTGCAACGGATCAAAAAACTCACGGTTCGGATCGTTTCTCGGATCAGAGTCACGGATCGGATCATTTTTCGGATCAGCAAAAAAAAAAAAAAGACAAGACAAATAAACATAAGTTTGTCTTTTGTTTATTAACACTTGTTAAATTAAAACATATAAAATCAACTGAAAGTGCACAAGGCATAATATCTTCTTTTTAACAAAAACAAGTTAAAGTGCAACATTATAAGGCATATCTCCTCCCTTTAAACATGGACCAATGACCATTAATGAAAAACAACTTAAATGGTGCAGCAAGGGGCTGCTTAAATGCCGCGGTGATAAGCGGTTGTTGAGCAGGCTTCATTTTCACTCCGGTCAGTGAAACACCGGGGTGATGTCGCTTCAAATGCGTGGCCATGCTCGATGTGTTTCCACTGTCATATGGCTTTCTTGTGCCACAGTGCCTACACACCGTCAAGGTTTTATCCACCAACCTCTTTCCTTCATCATTATAATTGACAGGGAAGCCAAAATGCTGCCATACAGGGGATTTAAATGACGCAGGGTGTTCAAGCTCCTCCGTTCCTCCGCTCGCCATGACCGCGCTGCTCTTAATAAGTGTGTGGACTGAACATGCGCACAACTTTTTTTTTCACAAGTCAATCCGCGGATCACGTGTGTACCGAACCGAAGATAGTGATCCGAACGGATCACGGATCAATGATGATCGGTTGCACCACTAATATACAGTTACTTATCAACATATACGTATGTACATATCTAATCTATGCACATATACAGACAATTATTTGCATTATAGTGCAAAAGAAAAACTGGTATATAGTGAGGAATGAGGGTAGTGCAAAACATAGTGGTATGGTTATTTGAAAAAGCAGCATAACAGAAAGTTCCATGTCATTTTTCGATGGTGGAGTGCGGAGGATGAGGTGGAGTTGGGTCTCACAGCCTCAGGGAAGAAGCAGCTCTGTAGTCTGGTGGTACAGCAGCAGGAACTACTGTGTTGCTTGCCAGACGGCAGCAGGGTGAACAGCATGTTGCTGGGGTAGGTATTTTCTTATTTATTTTTTGTCTTTGGAAAGAATCACTTAGTAATCAAACCGTTTTCTCAGCAATGTGACAGCATTGGAATTACTGTTGATAAAGGTTAAGTTCCTCTGCCAAAATCAACCTGCAAAGGTTAAATCTTTTATATACTTGTTTATCGTAAAAACACCAGAGATGCACGGATTGGCTCTGACACCATCCGAATTAGCCTGTACTCTTAAATCATAAGCCTGCAACCCATGCACCCAGATTGTTTTTGTTCCCTGCTTTGGAAACCTGCATAAAACCAAAAATATCTGTCTGCATGATGAAACACTACATTTTTGTAATTCAGTGAACTTGCTCTTTGGAAATTCTGATAGTTCTAATAGACTTTCTGTATACTAGAGGTGTATCTCATGATACAATGCTATCACGATATGTTGCTCGTATGATAACGATGGTATCACTATGCAGCGATTCTGAGATACTCGATACATAGCGTGACAATCATTTACGATCCATCACAATATCTGTGTAAGTGGAGAAGAAAAAAATACCCTTGAAAGGCAAAATGTATTTATTCACTGCATTGTGAAGTCACAGAATTTGACAACTGAGATTAAACAACAAAGAGCATTTACATACTCTTAGTGCTTTTTTTAACACACACACACACACACACACACACACACACACACACACACACACACACACACACACACACACACCCGTACTGCATCTAATTTACAGAAAACTAAATAAACAGATACATAAAGGCAAAAAAAAAAATCGATATTTGGTGGCAGCATTTTGATAATTTATCGGAAGAGGAAGTAAAACGATAACTTTCTGTATCAATATTTTGTCCCAGCCTTGTAAACTAGACAACACCAACCCATGCTGCCTCATCGTCGGCAAAGGTTTCTTCCTCTCAGGGGTTGTGCCAGCAGCTGCGCCACCCTCACCCTGTGGTCTACAGTGAGTCTGGTAGCGTGCTGCTCCACGCTGACATGACCAAACTTCACACTGTGCAAGCATGTGTCTCTTAGGCATGTTGCACACTCTGAGTTAGCATAAGGTGTCTCACTGAGTGAGCGGATGTCTTCTAGGTCGGCTTCGGCAGAACATCTGTCCACAGATTGACCCACTGATAGATTGAGAATGTCAAGGGAGATACAGCAAAGGCACGGTGGCATGTGGTCAGTTTATATCACTCTCTTTCTTTGTTCATTTATGTCTTTCTCTGGCTGTCTCCAGGGAGACAAGTGGAGACACATGCTGACATGTGATAAACAGATCTGTGACTAATGGTCGGCCTTAACAGAATACAAATTAGATGATTAGACCACCTCTTTTATGCCAAGCAAGGAAAAGCAGGGTTCCCAATATAATGCTTAAAGCTGGAGTTGGATTGTTGTTAATTATCTTCTTATAACCCATCTGTATGGTGGGGGATGGTATAAGATTAAAACTGGTATGTCGGATTGGTGGTGTACTTTGATTTTGCGAAATATAGACTGGCTTGTCAGGCCACGCCTGTCCTTGTATACACTGTCAGTAAAGTAAATTATATATTCATGTTTAAATTACCTTGACATTTCACTGCTGGGTACCAACAACACACCTGCCAATATTTCTGTTTTTCTTGGAAATTCAGTGTGTACAGGAGGCTTGTTCTGGAAAACCAAAGTGGATGGTTTCAAATAATTTGCATTAATAGATCAGGCAATCTCACTATGTTTTCAATGTAACCTGGCAACCCTAAAAACATTGGAAAAGGAAAGGAAAAGAAAGCGTGGTCATGTCATCTATGGCAGCCGTGGTGTTCAGAGACATTTTTTTAGTGGGAAAAGCATGTCAGTCAGAAATATTAATCATATATTGTTTTTACGTACTTGTTTGGAAGGTTTGGTTTGCTGGACGTGTATTATAATCTGGGAACCAGATGAATCTGCCAAACTCATGTTTCCTGTGTTCTGGCAGGTACGTCTGCCCCCTCTCCCATTAAGGCAGTTTTCTAGCAGGTTAAAGACGATGACTGTCAGAGGCTCATCACTGTCCATTCTATAGATCCATCCAGTGTGGTTTAACACTGCCATAAAACGGTCAAACTCGGCAGCACCGATCAAATGTGAACCAAAATCTGTTACTGTATTGCCTTTTTAATGTTTTCAAAAATGCTTTTGAGTGTATTGTTAGCGGTTAGTTGATCAAAGCTTTGTTTAGTCTTTTTAGCTGTAAGTTTTCAGTTAGTGTTTAGCTGGTTAAACAATTAGGTCATTTACAGAAAAGTAATTGTTAACAGTTTTTTAAACAGGACAATTGTTTACGTAATTTTAAATGTCAGTATTTGCAATTTAATCATAAACCAAATATCTTGTTCGTTCTATTAGATAGACAGAAGCAATGCGAATATGAGACCCTGGGTTTTTTCCTACTATTTTCTGCCATTTTATAGACCAAATGACTAACCAATTAGTTAAGAGATTAATCGGCCGATTGATAAATAATGGATTAATAAATAATTAGTTGCAGCGTTAGTGATTTTTTTAAAAATTTGCTTTTTGTCCAAGTCCAATGTTTTGTCAATGTCAATCACATTCAGAAAAATGTGAATGTTTTTTTTTATACAAAGATTCATAATTGTTGGCTCCTGAAAATGTTGTTGCAGTCTTCAGTATGCTGGAGATGTGTATTTTTTTTTAGTAAGACTTCTTTTTCAGTCACCACATTGCCTTCTCAATGCACTTATATAAACTTAAGAGGCTGCAATGCTGCTGTGGGTGTATTCTTTGTGAATAGGATGAGCTTGTCACCATTTGAGATGCAGTGTAGATGTACTTAGACACACACAATACACACTGTGGCCCATTTCCTTTCTGCTAAGTTCTATTCAGCTACTGAGTCCTTTTCCATCAGGGTTTTTCTAATCGCAAGTCACATATAAAATGATTTAGACGTCCAACTTTGATGCACTTCTGTGGGTTTCTGAATCATTGTCAATTTACATGTCAAAACGCATAAGAAAATATGAAATGTAATTATATTTACTTAAGATTGATTGGATGAAAAATGTGGGGGATTAAGACTTTGATGTTGGGGGCCTTGGAGATTAAATGTTGGCGTTTGGAGTGGTAATGCTTCAACATGTAGCTCTCAGTACTGCCTCGTCTGATTTCCTGTCCCACTCATCTTTCATTTTTGAGTGGCAGCTCTGAGACACACACAGTGAAAACATTAGAAATCCCTTGATGCTCTTAAAGCACTGTATGATGTTGATGCATTGTTTTGTGAGTTTGTGAGTTTCATGACAGTGGAAGTCGGAGTTTACAGTGTACACTAGATGTCATCAAAGTGAAAGACTCTGACTACTAAACATATGCCAGCAAAAGTTCACTTAAGGTGCATCACTGCATGTTAGGGAGACAGTTATTTTAAATTCAGTGATAGCGTCCTAAAGTTATAATCCTTGAGATTTTCATCTAGTTAATTGTCTGTTAAGTTACTACAGTATCTATCAAAGAGTGAGTTAAAACATTGGTGTTCTATCATATGACCCATTGATAAAAGCACTTCTACTTTCCCTTTTGCCGAGTATTCAAAACTATGTGTCTGTGGTGACACCCCATCCCTAGTAATACGCCGCCATGTTAGTGACGCTGCTGACAGCGGTTGGTGTGCCATGGGAAGCTCATCACTGCTGGATATGCCGTGTTCACTTCCGGGCGAAATCGGACCTTCCAACTTCTGAGTCAGGCTTGTAGTTAGGACAGAAGTGTAATAGGTGAATGTGTGTGGATGTAAGAGGGTAATGTATAGGGGACGGACTGGAAGTAGAGAGGTAAATGTCTTTCAATAAAGTTTAAAAATAACACAATACAACTTTTGAATTTTTGATATTTATTAAATGATATTATATTGAGAAAAGTCAAACTGAAATTGCATGAAAAACCAATATGCAGAAGCACAGACATTAAAGGGCATAATGTGCATTTCACATACACATTTGTTCCTTTAGTTTCATGTAAGGAAACTTATTGGCTATACTTCTGTTCAAGAATGCGACCTGGGGATTACATGGGCATGCTATTCCTGTTGCTACTTGTTGACTCATGAAAACGATCTGTTTCCCACCGCTCGTTCTTAAAAAGTTTTCCCTCCACACGGTTTCTGCTCAAGAAATATCTGCGTGGTACACATTCCAGGCCTGTTTTTGCTGTAACAGTTATGGTGTTATAACAACGGGAAGAGTAATCAATTAGATTACTCGTTACTGAAAAGAGTAACGCCGTTAGTAACGCTGTTATTCCCATCAATGCTAGGGACTAAAAATTAAGATCTGTTTCAATAAATGGGTCTCTTACTTTATAGAAGTAAAATATTAAATCATTGAGGTACCTATTTAGCTTTATATATGACCCTTAAAGCATTCATCAAACCCCACTAAATCACAATCAGACTGGTGCAATAATCACCACATTATAATGTAAGAATTAAATATTCAAGCATGTGCTAGGGACATACCGATCCACCAAACCCTAAACTAATGGCATTTTCTATTAATACTATTTTTGACTAATAATATTACAATTCTAATAAGGTTTTTTGTAAAGCACTTTACAAAACACAGTTAGAAAGTGTTTTTACAACAGCAAAAAATAATCTAATAAATTGACAACAAAATAACAGCATAATGAAAGAGCATATAAGTAGAGCATAAGAGTGAGAATAACAAATGGGACATACTGTATATATATAAAGATACACATATGTACATACATACATGCATAAATCTAGACACAAAAACAAAATCACAAAGATCATTAAAAAAAAACGATATAATCTGTCAGCAGTTGAGAAAAGTTTTTCTGTAAAAGTAGGTTTTACCGCGACCCTTAAAAGCAGCAACTGCTGCAATCTGCTGCTCAAAGGACGGCTCTTGGATCGCTGAGGAGCCAGTACTGCAAAGGCTCGATCACCTTTTGTTTTAAAAGCACTTTAAAATGGATTGTAAAGTGACTGGAAGCCGATGCATTGAGGCCCAAATAGTGGTGTGTGTGAATCGCTTTGTATTGGTCAATAGCCACATCATTTTGAAGAATTTGGAACTGCTCTGTAGATCAGTTGTTAAGCCAAGTGAACAAGGCATCACAATAATCAAGGCGGGACGATATCAGAGCATGTATAATCTTCTCTGGGTTACTAAAAGACGACTGATCTAATTTTAGAGATATTGCCTCATCTGATAAAAACATGACTGGATTACTTTCTTTAGGCTGCTCCAGGCCCACGTTTTAATCCAGGATAACACCCAGATGTTGTGTAGCTGACTTTAAGCTGCGTTCAGACTGGACGCGATGGCTTGATCATATTTGGACAAGGTTAGAGTGATGGAAAGCCAAACGAGGCAGTTAAGTAGCAGACGCCTATAGCGAGACCGAGCTGCAGCTGGCTAGCTGCGGCGCCAGAGATCTGAATGCTTCTAAAAGAACAGAAATTAGCTCTCCGGTGTGTGGCTTTTAAAAGAGCTGTTATGTTGTAGTGATATCAGGCCGTCAGTGTTTTAACCTCCAAAGCTGTGCAGGATGCAGGGTGCTGCACTGCCTCTTCAGCACACCGTGGGTCTCCTCGTAGATCAGACCGGAGATACGCTTCATTCCGCGAGCCAGATAGCGAGTTTGGTGATCCCTGGAAGTTATCAATTAAAATTACATTTCTTTGGGGATGTATGTAATCTTGTCACTTCCATCACGTCCGGTCTGAATGCAGCCTAAGAATACCAGTCCTTACCAATGCTGTTTTTGTTTCCCTTGCTGCACGGAACACTCTTGGATCAGTTAGGTTAAGAAACACTGTGCGTACATTGTATCTATAACTATAACTTTGTGGTAACGTTGATAACCACAAATTGCGTTGTCAACTCTTCAGGTTTAAAAGTAAGCCCCTGCCTACACATCGCACATGCATTCATTGTGAAGGAGCTGCACATCAAATCTGGCAGATACCTGATTCGCTAAGTAAGGCCAGTATCTGGATTGGTCCATCTCTTGCTTCATTGTGAATTAAATAGTCCTCTATGATAAGTTCAACAGCTGTTCCCTCGCTTACCTGGTTATTTATATAACCATCAGACACATCCAACTGACATCTTCCTACACGTCTTCAAACACATGGAAGAGACTGTGTTCAGACTTAACCCTATAGATCAAGCATACTAACAAAGTATATATCTATTGTCCTTCAACCCCACCACACATTCCTCCCTCCATTTTTAATCGTATCTGTTTATAATCCCATTTCACAAAAGAGGACAAATAGCTCACCATCCCATTCACCATATGTTCCAGAGTGAGCACATAAACTTTTATTTGTGCCTACAGAAGCTATGTCACCCACGCCCGCTCATGTATAACCCTTTGAATTGTACCTGTCCGATCAATGCACATTCACGTTAACAAATGATTGGGCATGTAATGATGGCTAATGTGGCGTCTACAGGCGCCACTCTCCTTAAGAAATACAGCATGTCAGTTCGAGGTCTGTTCCCCTTGTGTAAGTCACAAAAGCACAAAGGATTCTGCCGGATTGACAGACTGGATGCTTCACACAGCGCTTGTGTCTCTGAGCGAGCGTGTGCACGCGTCTGTGCACGTATCTTTTTGTTATAGTGGCAGTTTCGTGTTAAGTTTTCTTCCAGAGAGAAAGAGAGGCTTCATTGGGGCGCAGTTCTAAAAATAAGAACCCCAATGTGATCTCATTTTATTGTTGTGCGTTCCTGTTTTTTTAAAAAGACAATAAGTTAGTTATTTATTTATGCCACAGTGAATAGCACACCCTGTTTTCTAAAAACTCAGTATGTTGCAGTTGTATTTATAGTGACAAGCCTCTACTGTGACAAGCAATCATATCCTGGAGAACCACAGTATATCTGTGTTTTAAAACCACAAACCCGCACTGCTTCTTTAAAGATAATGTATTTTCTTACAGGTATGTCTGTTTTCCTGTGATGTCTTGATTTGACTAACATTCAATATGTTGTAGTTAGTGACAAGTCATCAAACTATGCTATTGGATTTAACAGGCCTTCAGACTGAAGGTTTCTTTAGGCAGAGCAATGATATGTTGTTTTCCGTCAGTGACGAGCATGTCCTCTTTCATCAAGTGAAATTATGACAACGCAAATTTATTGGGTCAAGGAGGGGTGAAATCAGAGGGTGAGGGAGAGACACGGAGGACAGATATAGAGAAGGAAAACAAAGACAAGGGCCACCAAACCCGAGATTTAAAGTGTGTGCATGTGTGTTTTGTGTGTGGATGCTTGTTCAATAAGAAACTGTGACACAGATAAGTGCTCATGTGTGACAGTTTGGTTGTTCTTTTTAACGCAGTGGCCCTGCGCCTCTCCCACTTTCCATCACAACAATGAGGACGTGTCAGCAATGAGAAAAACAACCTGATACCTCAAGGCATTGGTTACACTTGTGCACACATCTGATCCTACAGATCTGTAGCTGTGGGAGCACACTGTGTTGTGGGTACATTTGGCCTGAAAACGTCTACAGTGTGTGTGATGGATGGATGGATGGATGTCTTTAAATCTATGCCCATTTATTATCTGTGTATCACGTCTTGTCTTTTATTCATAGATGATGTTGCTTTGGCTTGGTGATGTTGGAGGATTAAAAGTTTTACATATTTTGAAGATATGTTATTAACATTTAGAAAATGTTTTGTACAATTTTGGGGAGCTGAACAAGCTGTAAAACGACCCTAACATCAACTCATAAATTTGATCTAATGAGTGTGTTAGTGAAACAACATATCTGGTAGACACTGAGCAACATTAGCATTCATTCAGAGCCACGCTGGGCAAGTAGTGTACAGTGGGATTATTTAAGATTTCTTAGTTCAATTTCAACTAAATTATTTGTTATTGTTATTATGTATTATTTTAATGATAAGTAACAATTCAGTAAATTTATAGCTATTTATGTTTTTACATTTTGTTCTACAAAGTTAGGAAAACAATGTTTATGTGAAGAATGCTGTTGCCTTACACATGAAACAATGATCCAAGTTACTTCCACACAGTGAGGAAAACAGCTTATCAATTAAACACTGGTATCAGATCGGTACCCGGTATGGGCCAATACCCAAAAATCAGGTATCGTATCAGGACTGAAAAAGCTGGATCTGTGCATCTCTGCTGGTGCATGTTGCTGTCATGTAAGACAAGAGATCAACTGGGGAGTTTTAAAGTTCAAGGTGTGTACTGCAGATGAGAAAAGAGAATATCACATTACTACATATATGAAGTGGTAGTGGAAGCTAAATAAGACGCATGTGAAACACTGACAGGCTTACATGTGAGATCAAGAGAAGTTTTTTTACAAATAAGTTTACATCAGGCCTCCATATTATATCTATCTACAGCTACAGAAGTTAAGCAAGATATGAATATACGCAGGAGGTGACATATATTGAATGAGCAATTCACCAAATGTCTTATAGTCAAAATCAAGAAAAATTGAATGTTCTGTTATCTTTCTGATGCTTTTGCCTGTTTTGTCGTAACACTATTATGTAACTTCGTAATGTATTGCATGTTGTTCCCCTCAGCTGCTCTATTCAGAATGAGGGATGAAGGTCCTTGAATTACCCCTCTTGTTAAAAGTTTAAATGTGCATAAAAAACAGTAGCTGAAACTAAAAATACTTAAAGAGGTGTAGAAAACTAATTTAGCAGCTAGGAACACCACAAAGAGCAATTCGGCAACTGTGACAGACCACATTATTGTTCATGGACTGACAATGAAAATGACAATGACAGAAAAAAGGATAGGAAAAATCTCCTGCAGGCGATGGACTTGGCCCACTGTGACGTAGGTGTGGAGTCTTGTCAAGGCTGGATCGGGCACAGCAGAGGGGTTTTCCCCATTTCCTGGAAAGGGAGAACATGATGTGCAGCCTGTGATATGGACAAAGTCCTCTGGTTTGTACAAAGACATGATGCTGAGGCAGAATGATCCCTGGTCTGTACTGTGTGCAGTAGGCCTACTCACAGTATACAATATGTACTAAGTTAAGAAAACACATCTTATATATGTAAGAAAAAAGAAGAAGAAGAAAATGCATTTATACGGTACACATTAGAAATGTGCTTATGCAGTTACATGTCCTAAACACCATTTTTTGTGTGTAATGACTGCTCAGTAGTGTTCATGTACAGACCGGCTGTGTGTATGATCTACTGCTGAATTAGCCATTTAAAAAAGATACTTTTGTTTTGCTTTGTGATTTTCAAGTCATGCCCATAAATTACTTTGCATTGTACAGGAAAGAACGACCTAACCTGTGAACCTTTTACGATTTTAAAGGGTGATACGTCACGACTTAAAGACCGGATAACTGTGAGAATAGTTACGAATACATCCTATCAGTTGCTCATTAAGTGTGATACTATTGATAATACAACTGATTCAATCTCAAAATTCATAGAAATACAAAATATAAATATATAGATTACAAATGTAGTTTAATTAGACTAGTGATACAGTGAAGTACTGTAGGTGTATTTCCCCACTTTTGAAGTGGAGCTGCTACTGATCCCATAGACATCCAGTAAATGAGTTAGAGGTTTGTAAAGTGAATAAAAAAAGAATGACCTAAAACACAACTCTCTCTTTCACTTATGACACGATGGTGTCATGATATTGTAACAGAATTGCGATTCTGTCCACAACATCCATGGTTCCTCATGTAAATCTTGTGTTGCATAGTTATGTCTATTTTTTGCTGATAAAGTGTGTTTTTGAACTGCTGAGTGGACTCTTTTAAGACAACAGGCGCAGCCCATTAGCCACTACACTTTAGATTGATACTGAATGTGAAAATGATCAGGTGAGACTTTACAGGCTGTGTACTATAGCTGAAGGGAGCTGCGTTGCAAATAAGTAGCAGTTTTGAGACACTAGAGTACAATAGAGTCTGCTCGAACTCCTGTGGGCCTAATACAGCAAACCATTTTTGACAGGAGCTAAAACTTGACAAGACTTCTTGTATACTTGCTTTTTTCTTCTTGATCTTTTTTGTTTAGCTGTTAAAAGGGTTACCTGTGTGTAATAGTTTTTTTTAGATTGGTAGAACAGTGTGCCCGGCCTCATAATTGACTTCATAATTGATTTGGGGGGCATGTGAGGTTGAAATAACAGAAAAGCTGCTCAGCATGAGTCCTGCAGAGTTTATATTAATGTGTGAAAATGTACACATTTGTGTCTGTGTCTCCATAGTCTATGTGTATTTGATTTGTGGAAGTGCACATCTGCGTCTGAATGTGTGTATGCTCTTGACTGAGCTGTCCTTCCGTGATGCAGAGCCATTTAACTTCTACGCCTGATTGGTCAACGGCTGCCTCTGCGGGCGGTATGACGTCTCTCTCTCCAGGAGGGCTTAGACCGTGTTTGGCTGATGTGTATGAGCACGTCTACGTGTTAGTTTGGTGTGCTTCCTTAACCACGAGTATGGTGCTCCCAGGCGTACTTTATTTCTTTCTCTCTTTTTGGCTCTGTCTCGCTCTCTCTCGTGCGAGCACGCGCGCTCTTGCTCTCTCTCACACACACACACACAGACACACACACACACACACAGACACACAGACACACACACACACACACACACACACACACACACACACACACACACACACACACACACACACACACACACACACACACACACACACACTTATTCAGAGGCATATAAATCAGCACTAATTTGCAGTCTTTGAACAGTAGACTAATCTGGTAAGAACACACTTGGCTAATTAGCATTGCCATTTGACCACCTGTACTTATACATCTCACACACACACACACACACACACACACGCACGCACACAGACACACACAGACACACACACACACACACACACACACACACACACACACACACACACACACACACACACACACACACACACACACACACACACACACACACACAAAGGGGGAGTAGGCAGTGAAACAGTAAAATTACTTCTTATTCAGCGTCTGCGATGGAAATACTTTATTTCTCCCTCTTGGGCCACAACAAGAATTTAACAGCCTCTTTGACTGCAACAATATCCCACAGATTTACCTGCTGTTTCCTCTGCCATAAAATGGCTTTGGTTTTGTTCAGTGGTGTAGCGTTGGTTAAGGAGGTGCAACACTGCGGGGGAGGTGGGAACACACAGCTCTCACAGCCTCCAATATGTCAAAAGTAATTAGGGTGATCGGAGAGTATACCCTATTATGCACGGAAAGGTGTGTGCTGTGCACTGTTAATTAGGCTGATGAGGAGCTGCACTCTAATAAGCCCAGCGTAGACTTCTTCTCTTTAAAACAGAATTCACAAAGACTGTTTGTTGATATGCTTTGGTTATCGTGTTCTCATACTCCTGGTCCAGCGGTTTGTAATTGTACCAAGATGTGAAGAGAATTCAATCAGTCAGTAAAATAATTAAAAGAACATTTCTGCAATTAATGCAGATATTTTGTCAGTAAAGGAGTGAATTGTGTTTTAGCCAAAAATTACAAACAGTTGCTGGTTCAAGCTTCTCAAACGTGATGATTTAATGTTTTTCTGTGTCTGTTATGACAGAAAGCGAAATAATAATGATAATGATAATAATGAATTGAGAAAAAAACTTGAATCAATAATGAAAATGATCATATGATCCGTATTATTGTTATTATTCTGCAGCCCAGAAATATGATCAGATATTTGGTAGAATTGGTAGAAATCTCATTTAATATGTTTCCCTATAAAATAAGTTGGTTGTATATAAAAAAAAAAGCATTTTAAATGTTTTAAAGTTTAAAAAAAGTTAAAGCTGTGAGCGGGATGTAATAGCCTAACATGAGAGATGTCCCAAGAGTTCCTGTGCATGATGGTACAATTAATTCTCACTACAACCAGCAAAGTTTGTATATTGTATGCCTGAATATGCCTTTAACGCCCTGTTTTTGAAGTAGCAATATGGTGGTGTGACAGTGCACAGCTATTGTTCTGTTCTTTAAGCAAAGCCCTGAATCAAATCCCTTCTTACAAGACTTTGCTGAAAGGTATCATTTGTAAGATGACATCTCTTCTGTCAACATTGTGGATTTCTCTCTATATTACCATTTTTATTTTTAGTCCCATTTTTTTAACCCAAACTTCAAAGACCTCTGAAGAGGCAGAAAAAAACGGTGTCTATATTCTGTTGTTGATCAGTGTTTGAAAATCTCCGTTGACAACATGCCACTAAACGCACTGAAGCTACAAATTAGATAGTGAGAATTGTCACCGTTTGAATACGCTTTTAGTCCAAGATTTTGATAGTCGGCTATATTTTCGCATGACAAGCATTTCATTTTGCCAAACGACCTTAACTCCCAAGGGAGAGCAGAAAAACTGGGTTCTGCTGTAATTAGGCTTGCTTGACGGCAAAAGGTATAGAGGGTGAGATAAAAGACAGGGAGGTAGAGTGAGGGAGAGGATGAAGGTGGGAAGGATGTGAGGAGGAGGAGGGGAGGAAATAATGAGAGGCAGGGTGACAGAATGAAAGAGTGCAAGAGGAGGAGAGCATGTCAAGAATCAAGGGTGGTTGTTAGCCTGTGGCTGCCTCTTGGTGTGATGTCGTTGAATCTTCTCACCTTGTTTTATTACAAAGGGCTTTGTGTTAGGATCTGTGTTGTCAGCATGCCAACTAATTCATGTTGGGTCGAGTGTCCACTCACTTTGGCAGTTTATTTCACTCACATGTAACGTAGGAGAGCTGAGAAACTGTCTGAGCAAAACTGTGTTTAAAAAGACATGAACAACAAAGGGGAATTATGTTTTTTAGCCTTCTGTGTTGTTCAAACACAATGTTGGTGGCCAAAACAATGCATCATTCTTTTATATTTTTTTTAGCCACAGTGAAGTAGCATTTCATGCACATATTTAAGATTTTCATTTTGCTCCACTGTACTACATTTCTGATATCATGGGGTTTCCTTTTCCACTTACTGTACTCTACCAACGTTAACATGCATGGACATGTTAATGATTTTAAAAATCCTATAAAAGTCTTTATTTCTGTCTCATTTTCCAAATTCCCAGCCCTCCAGGTTTTGCACACATCAGACAGGAAGATACATAAAAATATTTCTGAGGGCTGCTCACATAGCAAAATGTCCCTATTAACGCAGTAGGGTGTATGTTTTTTACTTTTAAAATGAATGTTACCATCTGGACTTCTGCTGTAGTTTAGGTTTGTTGCTATTTTGCTATCGGGGAGCATGCTCTGAGATGTGTTTCTGGTTTTTGTTACCTGTTTGTGATTTAGTTAAGGAGGTTAGTATCTGAGCTAATATCAGATAGAGTTGATGGTGCAGGTCTGGGTGAGAACAGGGTTCAGGTAGGGACACGTGTCACCAGGCACCCAGATTGTCTACAAATATTCATATGATAGAGTTATCTATTTAATTGTTTTTAATGTCACTGGTCTGATTTCACTGTGTGTTTATTGTGTAATTAATGGCTAACTACTTGTCAGTAGCCAGTTATTGAAACGGTAGCCTACTCTACTAGTTTACTCAATCTAAGACGCTGTTGCTGCAATTGCTTTCTGTTGCTCATTGTTAGTGCTCCTGCTGCCCTGTGTTGATTACTGTGTTATAGCTGTTGCAAAGCTAGCTGGTTTGTTGCTTTCTGTTGCCTATTGCTATTGCTTACTGCTTTCTGTAGGGAACTGTTCTCTTATGTTGATAACTGTTATAGCATTTCTTAAGTTAGCTGTTATAAGCTGTCTGTTCCCAACTGCCGTCTGTTGCTAACTGTTTTAGCTGGTGCTAAGCTAGCTGTTATTAGCTTTCACTTTCTAACCCCTTTTACTGTTTTAAACTGCTATTTAGAAGGCAGCAGCCTCATTGTATTCTTATTTATAAAGTATAACCTTATTACTTTACAACCACTGGATTTCAACATACTATTTCATTAATAGTATGTAAACTAGTAGGTCATATGGGTGCATGTGCACAGATACCACTGAATGATAGTGTCATGCATTGGCACTGTTCAATATGAGATAGATGGTGACATTATAACCTTTGTTGTCATTGTGTTATATCAGTGTCCTTTTCGTTCATACTTTGTACGTATCTGTTTAGGTTTATTTGTGGCTATAATCTCTTTAATGTTTGGGTGGGGGAAAAGTAGACTGAGGAGAAGCATTACATAAAACAGTGTAAAGTGGGATTATATGAATATGAATAACACGCATCACTACGCAGTATACTTAAGTTTGTGTCTGAGCTGACTGTTAATTAAACTCATACCTTTCCTCTTCCTGCAGCTCCCTCTCTTTACCTCTCTTTCTGTCTGTCTCCCTTTTGTCTGACAGAGACAGTGATGGATACAAGGACAGCGACAGCTGAGCTTGGCTGGATATCGTTTCCTGCCAATGGAGTAAGAACAATGTGCAGAGATGTACTGTGCGTGTGTGTAGGTGTATGCATGTGTGAGTACCCTTGGGGAAGGCAGTTTGAGTACACTTCACAGTGCTCCGTTAAGGAGTCTGTCAAAATCTTAATTACAGTTGCAAGGTGACACTAATTTACTGCTATTGATGCACAAGAACCTGCAAGAGTCAAATTAATAGAATAGAATAAAATCAAATAGAGTATAGCAAAAACAGAATAGGGTTTCCCACACACTTTATTGAACTCTTTGGAAATTTGAAATGCTGGCTTGGCTACTAGCTGTTACATTGGTACATTTGCTGTGTGTGTGTGTGTGTGTGTGTGTGTTTGAGGTGAGCGTCTCTAATTGTGATGAATGGTTGTACCTCTTCAGAAAAGAACAAGGTAGAGGAGGGAAAAAAAGCGAATAAGGGAGAGGATTGTGGAGGTAGGAATAGAGAGAGAGAGACCAAATGGAAGGGTGGGAAAGAGAAAGTTTAATTTGTGTCAGGTCTTGGTAAACCCATTAATCATTTTGGCCTCTCTTCTACCCTCTTCCCCTACGTCTTCCCCTCCATAACCCCCTGCCCCTTCCTCACACACAAACACACACACATTCCGCAGTGGGAGGAGGTGAGCGGTTATGATGAAAACCTTAACACCATCAGGACTTACCAGGTTTGCAATGTGTTTGAGCCCAGCCAGAACAACTGGCTTCTCACAACTTACATCGACCGGCGGGCGGCACAACGCATCTATGTGGAGATCCGCTTCACAGTACGCGACTGCGCCTCCATCCCCAGCGTCCTGGGCTCCTGCAAAGAGACGTTCAATCTGTACTACCTGGAGGCTGAAAGGACGGTGTCAGAGGGCATCAAAGGGGTGGAGTACTGGGCCAATGCCCCTTTTCTTAAGGTAACGGGTCCAGAAAAGAGTGTGAAGAGTAAAATTTGGATGGGGCGGCTGCTCTTACCACTCAGCCACCAGCCGCCCAATGTAAAGAAGGTCTTTAAACAAAAAAGTTATTAGACATGTTATACATCACACAATCTTACATCAAAAGAATAGACAAGACAAAAACAATTGAGTAACATTATCCTAGAAAGTGCACAGTATTTATTCATTTATTTATCCTTTTTTTTAAACATATCTGGCAAGGAGCAAAGAACAAATCAGTGATCATGTGTAGTCTCCCTTACTGTTAACCAGATTCCCATTGTCATCGCAACAGTTGGGTAAAAGGGTCCAAACGTTAGTAAAGGTTTCTGGTTTCTGGTTTCTTTTGCTGTTCAGACTATAAGTAAGCACAGCTCATTAGCACAACAATTACTAATTTACCTAAGCCATTGGCCCACCTGTGTGCTCTGAATATTCTTCCATGATAAGGCGACCAAAATGTTTGCTTCAATTCATTAATAACTGGACATAAATGCAGACAAGAGGCTGGAAATCTGACAGGAAATAAGTATATTGGAGAAACCATTAGCTTATCTGAAAAATGCTTTCCCCATACACTGGAGAGCCAAATTAGAGAACAAGTTATTAATACTTGATTTATTCTGAAAATGTTCTTTTTCGTTATTGTTCCGAATTTGATAGAATATCAGCTGGGTTTATACCACTGCTGTACTAAAATATTTTTTTTTAAAAACCAAGGCATTTCAACAAAAACCTTTATTTTGTGGGAAAAAAACAGTGAGCAAAATTACAGAAGAGTAACCATTGTGTCAGAAGAGAAGATTTATGAAAGGGAAATAAAGTCAACACACCAGAAGCTGCTTATTCTAAGAAATGTTTTGGGTACCTGCCCTTCCTCAGATTTTCAGATATCTCCCAGTTATTTGTGTTTATCCGGCACCTGGTGACAATTTACTTTATCTGGCAGCTCTCCTGGTTACTTTGCAAGATGGCAAGCCTTTGCTTAGGAGCATGTTGTGTGGACAGAGGATAACTGGTCCAGAGTGCACTTCAGTGATGAGAGTATGTTCAATTTATTTGGGTCTGATGGAAAACATTATGTTCGATGTAGGACTTGGGAAAGACTGAACCCAAAGTGTTTAAAGAAGTCAGTTCAATTTGGAGGAGGAAGTGTCCTGGTTTGGGACAATGCCCTGTCACACAAAAAACAAAACGTGTTAAGCAGTTCCTTGAGGCTAAGAATATTGAAACAATAAAATGGCCAGCCCAGAGTTCAGATCTAAACCCTATAGATAATCTCTGGAAAATCCTTGGCTACAAAGTAATGACTAAGAAACCCACTACAGTTACTGAACTGTGGAAGAGACTGAAGAAGAATGGACCAAGATCAAACCAGAGCAGTGTGAGAAACCAGTGATGTCCTGTGGGTGCAGATGTGCTGAAGTCATTCAAAGCTGTGGCCTCTACACTTCCTATTCATTTTTGAATCCTATAGAAGAAAACACTGTTTAAATCTTATCTTTTGACACAATGGCTTCTGTTCTCTAATTTTGCTCACTGTTTTGTTCACAAAATAAAGTTTTTTGTTGAAGTGCCTTAAAAACATGCTAGGACAGCAATGATATATCCACAGTGGATATTATATCAATAGAAAACAGTAGTATTTCAGAATAAATCGAGTATCAATAATTTGGGTTGACAAATTTAAAAGGTTAAATGTCCTCACTGAAGCGGCCCGGGTTCGAATCCTTGGCTGCATGTTGCCCCATCGCTCTCTCCCATTTCCAGTCAATCTCGGGCTGCACTATCAGAAAATAAACAAACAAAAAAAACAAATAAAAAATGCTTTGTCACAAAGCTGATAGCAGGGTTCTATTTTTCTTAGTCAAACCAAAAGTTGCCATTTAGGGGATACATTGTTTTAACAGGACAAAACACTGCACTGATCCAGAAGAATCCTGACGCAGATTGCCACAAACATTGGGATTATTAAACAAATTCTATAAACACACTTCCTCCAGCTATTGGAATTTAACGTTAACTGACAGAATGTGTTTTCTCCAGTGCCCTTTGGGATTCATTGTTGACTTCTCCTGAAAAGGTCACGTAAACAGTTCTAGATGTTTGCAGATTTCAATCAACCAAATTTAATCAAATTTTAGTGTAGTTTCACACTGTTTGTGCCAATGTGTGTTGGTAACCATCCAAGTGTCGAAAATATCCTAGCAGCCTCCTCTGGTGCCATCATCGACATTCATTGGGGAAATTATGACTAAATTGTAACATGATAAAATGATATGGTCTGTGGTTACAAGTGCATTTATCCAGTTTTATACAGAAGATTTAAATATGAATCTGACATAAGAACCAAAGAACAGGGACAGAAGAACCTAAAATAATGATTTCTTTCTTTCCTTTCTTTTATCTCCTTTGCCTATCCTCCCCTCTGTCTGTACATCACTATCAGGTGGACACCATCGCAGCAGATGAGAGTTTCTCCCAGGTTGATTTTGGTGGAAGGCTAATGAAGGTGAACACAGAAGTTCGGAGTTTCGGGCCGTTGTCCAAAGGCAGAGGCTTCCACTTGGCCTTTCAGGATCTGGGCGCTTGCATGTCCCTTCTGGCTGTCAGAGTATTCTACAAGAAATGCCCCAGCGTGGTGCAGAACTTTGCTTTTTTCCCAGAGGTATGGACCATAACTACATGAAAACTGTGGCGCTCTTTTCATCAGACTTTGTTGCAGCTGTTGCCCCACATTTATACAGATATTCAGGTAGACATTTTTATGCTTCTGTGCAGACATTGACTGGAGCAGAATCCACCTCATTAGTCATCGCTAGAGGAAGTTGTATCCCCAATGCTGAGGAAGTAGACGTGCCCATAAAGCTCTACTGTAATGGAGACGGAGAGTGGATGGTACCCATCGGCAGCTGCAGCTGCAAGGCGGGTTATGAACCAGACAATGGCAACGTGTGTCGAGGTAAATCTGTGCATTAATGAGGCTGAAATGAAAACGGCTGCAAATACTAAACTGCATCACACCATGTCAGGGATGATGCCATGAATGCTGAATCCCTTCTTTTTAAAACCTGTCTTGATGACCTTGCTACACCAAATACGGTTGCATGCTGCACACAGATTTCATGTTGTTTTGTAGCAAAAGCTAACAAGCCGGTATGACAGCAAAGCAATATCCAGCAAACATGCTTCTAATAATCAACAGTAGCAAACATGCTATTGCAGCAGGCAATATATACAAGACATACAGTAGAACAAAAAAGTATCACAAACATGGTGAAATTAAATAGTTACAATCTGAATGTTTTATAATAAATGTGTGCGTGTTAAAAATATGTTATGGAAATTATCTTTTGAACTAAATGGGTACATTTCAGTAGTCTTTGTTTTCAGTTCACAATGCAAAATGTGCCTTATTTAAGTCCTGGCTTGGTTTACAAAACAAACTAGACCACTGAATGCTGAGTCAATTTTGTAGAAAATGCAAATGTTTTATTGTGTGCAGTAGAGCAAAGTGTGTCATTTCTGGCAGTCCTAGCTGAATAATCACATGCATGTATACATTTTCAGATGTATTTTTGCCCAAGGGTGCAGCCCACGATGTTAATATTAGTAGAAGCAGACTTGGGTGAACATGGCACAGAAATAGCTCCTCCATTTCTTTAACCTCCTTTTTTTATATCTGGCATCCTTCCCCATTTCCTCTCTGAAGTACCAGCCATAATTTCTTATTCTGCCTGGAGAGTCTCATCCATTTTGTGCGTGTGTGTGTGTGTGTGTGTGTGTGTGTGTGTGTGTGTGTGTGTGTGTGTGTGTGTGTGTGTGTGTGTGTGTGTGTGTGTGTGTGTGTGTGTGTGTGTGTGTGTGTGTGTGTGTGTGTGTGTGTGTGTGTGTGTGTGTGTGTGTGTGTGTGTGTGTGTGTGTGTGTGTGTGTGTGCGTGCGCGCGCGCGCGCGCGCTGCGCGCGCCAGTGCGTGCGTCTAAGAGAGTGTGTGGGGGCGTGTGAGCATTTGTGTGTGATGAATGTACATATGGTAAAATGAAAAGTGAGGCCGCTTCATCCCATGTTAATTAGTTTAGCATGTTCCAGCCAGATTAGTCTACTGCAAATTAGGCCTGAACTACCAGAGAGTGTCAAAGAGATAGAGTGGCATCTGGAAGGAAGGAAGGAAGGAAGGAAGGAAGGAAGGAAGGAAGGAAGGAGGGAAGGAAGGAGGGAAGGAAGGAAGAAAGGAGAGCCCTCTGGAGCGATGGAATGGCAAGAAAGTTCAAAAAAGGACAAAACAAGGACAGAAAGGTATAAGAACTGTGTGAGGGATAAAAGAGATAGAGAACACAGAAGGGGCTGATGAAAGGTATTTTATCTGTCTCCAGTGAAATACATTTAGTGTTAGTTTTGCCTTTGGTGTCAGTGTCTCTTTGCACAGAAATACTTTTCCCCTATAATTGAGTAGGTAGAAGGTAAGCCAGACACGATTCTGGGGAGACAGTGATTAGGTCTGACAGTATTCAATGATTTTTCAGTGCCATTGCAGAATGAATTACGGTGGAATTTGGAATTATTAAGTCCTTTGCTGTCAATCTCTTAAAATATATTCAGCGTGTAATTGGTGCCCTTGAAGAACAAAACTAGAAGGTAGATATGGTAAAACATTTGAACACAATACCTCTGCAAATTGCCCCACAGGGACATAAAAGTTTTTTGATTAATAGTTTTCATAATAAGTGATATATTGAATGCATTTATTATTTATGACAATATAGCTGTGTTGACTTTTAGGTTTCCCCAAGCTTAAATTTCCTATAGGAGATTCACAACCTGAAAATTGAAACGAGTATCATTTCAGTATAAGTATCAGTAATATGAGCAATAAGCAGAGTATCTATTTAAGGAAATAAATTCTACAAAAATTAGCATCAGTATCTAATCAATAAATATCACAGTGTGAAAGGTTTACAGCAGGGAACCCTAAATAAAATCCCTTATTTTCAACGGCATTTTTTGGTGCCATGTCTTTTGACATAAAGAAACAACAGCATGTCTGATACATTAATGGGGGAAACACATACTGTTACAGTTAGTTACCCTGGGATGAGTAATACTCTAATTAATGGTGAGAGCAATCTGCTTGCATTATCACTGTAGGTGGTGATGCTTCAGGTGATAAACTTGGTATTTCACACAGATTTTCCTCACCATACATCACCAATCTGTTTCATCTCAGACTTTAAGTAACGTTAGCCTAGCCCTTTTTGGAACCGTCTCATCCGCTGCGTGGTCAAACAGGGTTTTAAGTAGCCAAAATATCTCCACCCCACCAAATTCTTGTTACTTTGTTTCAATACAACAACTCTTTACATGTAATGTAACTGTTGTGATTTTCTCTCCCATCCAGCAGTCTAACTTCAGACATCAAATGAAAGTGTGTTTTTTAGTGACTCAACCAGTCCTTCTGTACAGTGTTTTGGAAAATGATCTGTTCCTAAGAGACTGACATATTATTGGTTAGAAACAGCTTTGTTTCGTGTTGAAATCAGGTTATTAGTATGTTGTCAAGCAATGTCACTAATTGACATAATATTGAAGTTTCTTATTTTGCTAAACTGAAAAGTCTGACTGGAAGCAGACAGGGGTTAGGCAATTTCTACCTGGCCACTCGGTACTATAAGTTTAACTGATCGATCTGTGATGAGGTGTTCAAATACAAATTTGATATATTTAATATTCAGGTCATGTTGCTTCCTGTAGGTGACTTGACAGTTTATGTCATGACATGTCTACCTACAACTGACTCGTGTGTTGTATTCAAAGCTTTTATGCTTGTGATTGAAGATGTCATAGGACAGAGCCTGTCCCGTCTGTCTCCACTGAGCTGGCATCTTTTTGGTGCGCCATTCTGCCAATCAGCTGATAACAACTTGGCAGGAAACTGGACTCACTATTAGAACAGATGGTTGTATTTGTGTGTGTGTGTGTGTGCGTGTGCGTGTGCATGTCAGGCCACAGAGATGGTGTTTATTTTGAACCACAACAGCATATTGCGCAAACCATCCAGCCAAACTGGCTCAACATCAAAGTGCCATGTATGGGTGTGGGTGTGTGTGTAAAGTAAACATATTCAAATAGACCCTTACTACTTGAAATGCACCACACTACAAATGTCAGCACTACCACTGAATACACACAAACTACCCCTGCTGTGGACCCCGACAATGCTCTAAGAGTTTTCAAAACCTAAAGCCTTTTACCACACACACACACACACACACACACACACACACACACACACACACACACACACACACACACACACACGCACACATGCACACACACACTCACGCACACACACACACACACACACACACACACACACACACACACACACACACACACACAGACACAGACACACACAGACACACACACAAACACACACACACACAGACACACACACACACACACTCACACACAAACACATGTTTAATAATTGATCAGAGCATGTGTGCCAACTTTAGACAATTGTCATCCACACACTATGTGACTCAACACAGCTGGGTAAAGGCACAGAGAGAATAGGGAATAATATTTTCCTCTGTCTTTGTCCCATTTTAACCCTTTCTTTCTTTCTGTCTTTCTCTGTAACCTCTCTGTTCTTTGTTTCTCTCACTATCCGCATGATTTGCATGATGAGTTTTCTGCCCAGTGAGCTGCAGTTCAGTTCATCAGGCATTCTCATTTTTGTCTATTATATTCACACCAAATTTGGTAAATGACACTACAAGAATTAAAGCAAATACATCTTTACTCTTTACTTTTGCACCAGTGTCCACATAGTTGGCACAGGGATGAAGCACTGTCAAGCGCTTCATCAAAGTGCTTTGAAGCACTTTGAAGGCTTTGTTTCTATGACACTGAAATTAATGTTATAAGGAGTTAGCTAGGTAGCTAACGTAACGATATGTCAACAGGGACCTACAATGTGACCAGGGCGGGGACCTACCAGCAACATTTAGTGTCAATAACATTTCTATAACAAACGTACAACTACTACTCACTAGAATATTACTAGTAAAGAGTTGGATTTAAGCAATGGAACACTATCTAAATTCACAGACACCAAATAAATGTCAATCCTTGAGGGGGATGTAAGGCTGATCAAAGTGACACTTTACACTAAAATTATCTTACATTAATTAATTGCTTTGTTTGAGAGAGAGAGAGAGATAGAGAGAGGGAGAGAGAGAGAGAGAGAGAGAGAGAGAGAGAGAGAGAGAGACTATACAGAGAGGTATCTCGAGATAACTAATAGAAAGAGGGCAAGACTTGTTGCCATGGTGACACGTCCCATGTGTATGTTGAATAAATGACCTTGACAAGTCAGATGTCTATCTGCCTATTCAATGCACACACAAACACACACACACACACACACACACACACACACACACACACACACACACACACACACACACACACACACACACAAAGAGGCACAAGCTAATGACACTCCTGAAAAGACAACTTTAAAGAAAGGTAGAGGTGAATATAAAGAAACTAACAGAAAGGAGGAGTGACATCAACAGGCAGAGAAAAAAGTGGGTTAGGGTGTCTGACAAATAGAGAGATTGAGGGAAACATTGGCTGAACTGTAGCTGAGGGTAGTTTGAATGTGTGCTATTATATATTAAGTAGTACTTACACTTTGCAACAGGTTTAAAGCACAAGCCTCTAAGAAGGGGAGCATTGTGCTGCTGTCTGGCAGAAACCTTGTATCTCAATAATGTTTAATTTTTATTTTTCATCATAAGTCAGTGGTATTAGTCACTCTGTACTTCTGTGTGTGAGTTTTTATAAAGTTTTTAACCGATTTTAAGTATTAAAAAGAGCTTGTGACTTCATCTTGGTTTCAGCAACGATCGTTTAGTTCATCCAGTTGGATAAGACCACCACAGCCTCTAATACAGTCTCACAGCCATTTTCTATTTCAGTGTTTTTGGTGCATTTGTATGCCTTTATTACAGACGGGTAGAGATGACAGGTAATTAGGGATATAGAGCAGCAACTTAGCATCTGGCTGGAGTCAAACTGAGGACTTTGCAGTTTATTGTCGGCATCTTTACCCCTAGGCGACAGGTTTCCCAAACAGCTTTTTACTCTTAGACTCTTCAGCAACTGCTTTCTGTATCTACTTGTTAGCAGCAGAAGTATGCTGTAAGCACAACATTGACATAATTATTATCACCTCATAAAGTTGTCGAATATTTAAGCAAACAGTTTTCGGGTTATGAAGCAAAATTAGCATTAATATAGAGTCTTTTTTCTGGCCACTTGCTGAATGCAAGTCCAAGATTCCCTCTCATTTAGCGCTGTTTTTTTTCTCTACCAACTCCTGAGGGAAATATCTGATTCTTTAGCTTCTAAATGTTCACCAGCTACTCTCTAACCATGTCGGTCTGCTATGTGGTATGTGCACCACATTTAAAAAGAGTTCCTTCAAAGTCCATCGAAAAACACCTCAACATACAAACTCAAGATTAAAAAAAAAAGTTATTTCAGCGTAACTGGGACTCACCACCTGAGTGGCATTCACTGATGTTTCATACAGTAATTATAAAAGTGGGGAAGCGCTTACTCTATGCTTTCATTTGGGTCCAGTGATGTATAAAGTCATTTAATACAAGCTTGATCAAGTCTTGCAATATGATACAAAGTATTCTTCAGATCTGAGATGTAGCAGTAGAGTAGTTTCTTCAAGCTCTGTGGTTCATGTTCAATGCACTAAAACATTTGGCCGAAGAATAACATTCTCAATTATAAATCATGTTAAAACAACGCATTATTAAAACCCAAAAATAACAGCATAACATTTCAGGAGAGTGAACACAATAGAACATTACTGCAGACATTATGATGTTGAGAGGGAAGAATAAAAACAGCAGTTTCATTTTGCCCTTATCTTCTCCATTTTTTTTCTCTGAGTATTTCTTTGTTTCCGTCTTTTTGCTTTTGCTTTTTTCTCTCTTGAACAATATCTGCCTGACCCTTAATCTCTTTAACATTTGATTAAGTGACACTCTGCGGCTCTTAACTTGCTGGTACTTTGTCTCATTTATGTCTGTCGCTCACTTCATGTTATCATTTGGACTTTGTGTGGACTCCATAAAAGTCTGCTTGTGCAATCCTACTACTGCCTTCCACCATAAATCTGTTTAACATTTGCATTTTAGTCTTAAAGCATCTGAAGCATCTCCGAGATAAAGTGAACATTCATTACAGCTGAGGCCGAGAAAGCTCAGCGCTAAAGATGAATAATAAAAAAAAAAACATTAAAAAATCTCATTTGTTTTTCCTCAGCCTTTTGGCAGAGCTTTCATTTCAGTCTAATTTCTCATTTCACACCTCTCTGTTTTGCTGTTTGGCTTTTTATTTTACTTGTAGTCATAATTCAGAATCTGCCCTCACAAAAAGGGCACTTATAAAATCCCAAAAGCAGGCGTCCTTCTACCTGATGCTGAATTTTGTTTATTATTTGTAAACCGTGCTAACATTTTGACAAGGATTGAGAAATTTGATTTTCTGATCATAGAAGACCCTCCTTATAAATTAAAGGTTAAACAAATATTCCCAGCAAACACAGAACAGAGACATAACTGCCATTCATCAACAGCACTTTTTCTAACATGCTGTGCTTATCTTGTTCAAAGTGTCAGTAAAATAACATACACCGATTGTATATTTAACGGAAACAGTACCAGCCATGATTCAGGTCTATGACATTACATGCAGAAAAAGCTTCATTGCTATTAAAAAATTTAAAGAAATGCAGCACTACATCCAGTAGACCAGCTTGAAAAAAGTGGCCTCACAGAATTGTAGTGTTTTTTCGATAAAAAATACGGGGAGCTGTGTAAATGGGCAATTCTGAGGAAGTCCAGTAATGGTGATGAGTCACCAATTACTTCACTTTTTTTGTAGAACTGTGTGAACCTTTCCTGAAGATTCCCCCTGAATACACAGGGAAACACTGCACAACTAAGACAGTTAACTATCTTGTGTTCAAGAGCTTTGAACTTTGTGAGGTAATTTCGTAACAGATGGGTATTAAATGCACATGTGTAATTGCTTTAAAAATGTGCGCTATTGGTCCTCAAATGTATGGCTGCTGAGGGACACATAAAAAGACCTGCTGTGGCAGTTCATAAACTGAAAGAGAGGTTCTTCATGCAGCCTATGGGAAACAGGCATCGCCTTAATTTCACTACAGAACTAACACACAGACTCTGACCTTCCTTAAGAAGTCTTCTGTTTTATTGTGAGCAAAACTGAACACGCTTCAGCTGGAAACCATCAACACTCTCACTCATCTCATCTCACTCATCATCTGCATGTATTCTCTTTCCCAAGATCGAAAACATGTGACAAGAGACAATATATAAAGAGCTACACCATCCAGATTAATAAGCTCACAGTAAATAAAAAGAGTTCTTATTTGTTTGTTTGATCCTAGCATGCACCCCGATACAATATTCAAGATTTGGAGCTGAACGCGCTGCTACTTTTCAATATAAAAGCTGAATAACAAGAACGTACTGTATGCTCAGAACAAGCTGTTCCTGGATGAATAAAAGTTGGATAAAGGGAGACACTGTCTTTAATCATTGATATACGTGTTTCATGTCACAAAGAATAATTGAGTTAATATTTATGGACAGAAAGAACTCTGACCCAGATAAAGGAAGCAGAGGAATTAAACCATAATCTACACCACATCATCATCATCATCATCAGTGTGACACTGTGGACGTACTCACATGTTTTTTGTCTATCTTGTCTAAACAAGATCATCCCCAATGCTGCTATTCCCAGAAAGCCCCTCCTGTGTCTTATCAACCTTATACTGCCAGTGACTCCACTCGTACGCTGTCTTTCTAGAACAGTTTGCAAAGATGCAGACCATTCCAACCCACAGACACTTTGTTTTGTTTCATGTATGTTCATGAGTTATATATATTTTTTCATGCGTTTCCTCTCTCTCTTTTTTTCAGCTTGCCCTCAGGGCACCTTTAAGTCATTCCAAGGGGCAGGTTTATGTCAGCAGTGTCCGCTCAACAGCCGCTCCACCATCGAGGCCGCCACCCTCTGCGGTTGTCGCAACGGCTATTACCGTGGAGACATGGACAAGGCGGAGGACGTGTGCACCAGTAAGTCAGTCTCTTCTGTCAAACAAACAAAAAAGACGTTTTATTATGCCTCAGGGTGACCAAGACTTTTGGATTGAAGATACCAATAGCTGACATATTATAGCATACAGTATCAGTGGTTTACATCAGTGACAGCCCAATATCTCATCACTGAATTAAAATGAAACTGCTTTGATTTATCATTCCAACCCTAATTTCATGCACCTCATTCAGAGCGAGTGTGCCGCAATGTTCCCTTCTTTGTTTGGGGCTTTAGGGAGCAGTAAGTAATAACACTGTCACACTCCTCAAGCTTTCCATTGAAAGGAATATGTGTTTAGTATGTCGAAGAGGCTACATTGTTATGCAAGACGAGGCACAGAGTTTGAAAAACGCTGCCGCTCTGTTCCACAGAGAGATGGTGTAAGTAGGTTGAGACATGAATCATTTTGGCTAGTCTCAAACTCAACTGTGAAACTGTGTGTGTGTGTGTGTGTGTGTGTGTGTGTGTGTGTGTGTGTGTGTGTGTGTGTGTGTGTGTGTGTGTGTGTGTGTGTGTGTGTGTGTGTGTGTGTGTGTGTGTGTGTGTGTGTGTGTGTGTGTGTGTGTGTGTGTGTGTGTGTGTGTGTGTGTGTGTGTGTGTGTGTGTGTGTGTGTGTGTGTGTGTGTGTGTGTGTGTGTGTGTGTGTGTGTGTGTGTGTGTGTGTGTGTCCTAGTGACCTGGATACAACTTCATGTTTCTCAAGGCTAAAAAAGCTGTGGTTCATTCATGGGCGGATCATTATTTGAAGTGAATGAATTTGCAACATTATGTAAGAAGAATGCATAAAAAATTCATTTAAAAACCGTCCTTGCACCAATTTAAAAACTGACTGTAAAAACTAATTTTTGAATCACGACAGTGAATATTGGAGTGACGCTACTATAAGTCCTGTTTAGCCACGTTAGAACTTGTCTCTGTTAACTAGTTTGTGTTTGTAGCTTAACTAACTATACTCATTTATCTAATTGGTTCAGTTGACCATAGACTGTATAAAATATGGACGTAGTCTCCATGCCATCACCCATTGGTTTCTGAAGAGCGTAAATAAAGCTCAAAGTGGGCGGCTCCAGCTGTCACCATCTTGGCACTGCCTGACTTCACCTGCTCCCTGCTAATCTAAAGAGTGAGAGTAAATGGAGCTGAAGCGGGCCTAATGAAGCCTACAGTCTAAAAGATCAAGAACTGACTTTTTAGGCATTCCCCTCTAGGCTATATAAACTGAACCAAAAGGTCAAATGCACCAGAGCAAAGGTGTGAGGCACAGTCAGTGTTGTAAAATATCCATCCACAAAAACATCCATCGGAACAGCAAATTAAATAGTGATTTGTGACCCATAGATGTAATGTCTGACACTAAAAACAATCATTATCATATATATTGTTGGGGCTCCATGCTGCAATATTTCAGTTGTTGTTATTCCTTTACTGTTATTGCAATCGAACTGTGTCTCTACTGATCATCTATTGCAGTTTTTTTACAAAAGGATTATAAAAAGTGAATTTGGCACATGTGGTTATGGAACAATTAATGGGGTTAACCTCATCTGACAACAAAGAAGTTACATTTAAAGCCTAAACTCAAACAAGCGGCAGCACACTGTCAAATTAATACTGACGGAAGAAGAAAAACAACTTTCCCAAAAGGAAAAGGTGCCAGGTGTCAACTTACTCAGCCTACAATGCTTTGTGAATTACCTCGGTGCTTTGAATTTAAGGGCAAAAACAAATTGAGTTACAAGTTTTTTTTTTTTCAACTCGAGATATAACTTCAAAGTAGGAAGGAGCTTCAGTTTATTTGTCATAAACCAAATCAGATATAAAATCAAATCAGTGAAATGTAAGAGTGAGCGTGCAGTGTGTGGATAGATGCCTGACAGAAAGTCATTCTCTTAGCTTGCCTTGTGGGCTGCATCAATATGAGGAGGTGTATGTGTGTATATGCATGTGTATGTGGGTGTTTTTGAGTATAGGTCAGATTAATACTGCATAAGTCACTTACAGCACAGTGAGTAAGTTCTTGTTGCAGCAGTAAAAATGGTCAATTAAAAAATGATCACTACCCTTATCTTGCTTTTTTGCATTTTAATGTGTTTGCCGTGAACTTTGTGGTTGTCTGACTTTCTGTAAAATAATTTGTATTTGTGCTAGAAGATCAGAAGTGAGATTGAGTGTTTATTTGTGTCCATTATTGTGTGAGTATGATAATGAATGCGAAGTTTCTTTGTCAGTAGTAAAGTTGAATGTGGAGATTGTGCTGCTTAGGTTTTCAACCCCTCATTGAATGTGAGCACTTTGATTCTGCAGTGTGGGTGTAATACACACATATTCATATTCTACAGGGCCTTGTCAGAGATTACTTATGATTGTATGATTTAACATATGCCAAGGTTGAATATCCATTTCACTTGTTGTTCCAACATGTAACACACAGACACGACTGTGGGCCTGTGTGTGGCGAGGGTCTGTGTGATGTGTGTGAACAGCCAAGGAGAAGTGGACCCGCTAGGTTTAACCTTGGGAAACCTCTGGGTGTGCGTTTAAGACTCACTATAACACCAAAAAAGCCAGAGTTTCTCCTCAGATCAAAGGGATGAGCTGACAGAAGAGAGAGAGACCCAGCAAGAGATAGAAGCTGTGTGACAGACAAAAATATTCTCTGGCTGTTAGGCCAACTTCTGACTGTTGGAGACAGGGTTGGCAGAGTCCCATACATCTGTACCAGCAATACTGGTTGGAAACCGCACTTGGCAGTTGATGTCAATAAAGTAAAAGTAAATTAATTCTCATAGTCACTGGTCAGTGCGCAGGAAATTCCATTTTATTCTTGACATAGAACTTACTCTATGCTAAGATGGAATTCACTTTTTCTGTGGCCAAGATTGTGTACGACTGTCCGTACTTTAAAGTAGAATAGAACTGGCAAATAGGGTGAAGCTAGGGTTCCTCAAATAGACTGTGACGACGCTCTGCTTTAACAACAGATTGCTTAGCTATAAAATACCAGACATCCTTAGATAATGAAAAAATGCATCCATGTATAAGTTATTAGTAGGCACTGCTTGAAAAAACAAATTATTTTCTCAAGTTTATTTTCTTATCATAATGAAGTTTGGTTGGTATGGAGCAGTGATTTGCATTAAATTGACACACTCAGAAACTGGAAAAGTAATTTCAATGTCAATCCCTTAACTTTCAATCATCTTTTTCTAGGTGTCCCTTCAGCTCCTCGCAACGTGGTCTCAGTCGTCAACCAGACATCGGTGAAGTTGGAGTGGAACCCCCCGCGTGAAATCGGGCACCGTGAAGACCTTTCATATAACGTCTTATGCCGCCGGTGCCACAGCAGTGAGCGCCGGGCGTGTCAGCCATGTGACGACGGTGTTGTATTCCTTTCAGGCAAGCAAGGGTTAAAGGAAACGAGGGTGGAGATCAGCAAGTTACGGGCCCACACATCGTACACCTTTGAAATACAGGTTTGTGCAGAGAGCAGTGCCTTTTTAAAGCTGTATTTATTCAGTGTGCATGCTGTTCAGTGTTGTTAAAGGAATACTCCAGTGGAGTATCACACGCTTACTGCCTTTAGGCTTGAAAGGTATGTTAACTCGTCTTTTCTGTTGCATTGGAAAACGATGGCTAAGTAGAATCACAGCAAAGAAAATGTGTAAAAGACCTTTAAGAAACTTTACAAACCCTTCATGCAGCAAAAACCACTCCACTTCTGTTGATCTGTATCTTCCTAGTTTCTTGATAACATCCATAGCTTCATACACGATTCTTCATAACACTATTGACTCTTCACAACTCTAAAGCTATGCAGCCGGCACAATATTGAACAAATGACATGGCCATAACTCAAGGTCGTCAGTGGAGTCCATTGTAACTGTACTGAATCCAGGATAATTGCAAAGAAGCAAGTAACAAACCTTACAAAGCCACCTTTTAGTGTATAGCCGTAAAGTATTTTTGTGGAGAATTCCTTTAGTTTTTCACACTACTAGTTACACAATGTTGAAGATGTTTGAAATGTACACATTTTTACAAAGTTGGATCACTGTACAATGTAAAGTTTCTCCTCAAAAGATTACTTGAAAACTATACAAAAAAATAACAACCTTGGTTCTGAATGTGTTGTCAGCTCTTGTGATATGCAGATCCAAGATTGTCACTGTGGTGCTCAAGGATACTGAGGCTGGATGCCTGCTGACATGGAGGCTTTTATGCACAATTTCCAGTTATATCATGTTCTCTCAAACCACAAGGCCACGCTGATGCCTATGACGTCAGTATGATGGTGGACCTTCAATCTTTTGCCATCGGACGCCTTAACCATCAAGGTTGGGTGTCTAAATCAAGGTCACCTGCATTGTAATTGTTAAGGGAAGCAGGCATGTTACTTTACTTCTCCCATTCAATCCTAGATTGTAAATTCTAATCTTATCTTTTTATATAAATATGGATCTACAGATCTACTCAGTAGGGTGGCCGGAATTTATGAGTTGATTCATTTTGAAAGCAGTCTTTTGTTGAACGGACGGATCAATAATGATGTATGAATGAAAGACTAAAACCCTGACCTTATTGTCAAAGTATTGATTGTAATTTTATGTGTTTACTGAAGACAGCCATCATTAAATATAGAGCTGAATATCCATTGTTATATCCATTCACTGAAATTATTCACCAAGGAAAAACAATGACAATAACTTGACCACTATTTTAACAAAGTGAAATTCCAGCGTAAAATCATCCCAGGGTCTTTTTCGGCAAATACACTCATTAAATAAGCCACGGAAACAATTTTTTCTCCGTGTAACAACTATTAACAGAGATATCTTGGTGAGTCGCTAACAGTCGCTGACAGCCGGATGCGGCTAAAACACTGATTAGCTCGGGGCAGCACGGTGAAGGCATTAAAACAGCTTTTTTAACCACTAATACTGCTCATGATAACACCAAACCTCTGCAGTAGCATGATAAGAGGCCTTCACATTAACCAAAGCACCAACAACATAGTAAGTGAACCCGGAGTTTATTAAGAGTGATTTAAAGACTTACCAACTGGCCCTGGTAGCAGCTCCACGCATAGTTAAGTCCATTCAAGTCAATTACAGAGGTCAATTCAAAAGGAAGGAGCCCACTGATGCTTTGTTTGATGTGTAGGGATACTTATCATGCTACTGCAGAGGTTCAGTGTTATCTTGTATTAGTGGTTAAAAAAGCCGTTTTAATGCGTTTACCGTGCTGCCCCTAGCTAATACCTTTTAGCCTCATTTGGATGTTAGCGACTGTCTGGGATTTCTTCATTAATAGTCGTTACATGAAAAAAATTGTCTCAATGGCTTATTTGATGAGTGTATTTGCTGAAAAGTGTCACTTTAACATGCAAAATAAGATTGTGACAGTAAATTTACCTGTGTGTATTACCCGCTGGTTATATTTTGGTAAAACTGTTATTTTTGCATCCTCAGTCACTCGAGGAATGGGAAAACTCTAAATAGATTGTGAAAAGTGATAAAGAAACAAAACAAAACAATATAGAATTAGAGTTTGGAGTAAGCTATTAAACTACTGTCACTAATTACCATGCCTTTGCTTTGACTGAAGACTTTGTTTTGCCTGTCAAAATGATTAACTGAACTCTTGACAAACAATAATGTGGCAGCTAATTAGGTGGTCTTTAAAACACTCTCGAAACCTGTTAATTGTGTCTTTGTGTTGGTGAGATCAGAAAGACTGAGAGATTTCATGAAGGCATTGGCAGCGCTTCCACACCATGTCATTGTTGCTGATAACTGACTTGTTGTTAAATCCCTTCCTCGAACAGTGGTTGCCTAATCATTGCTTAGCAATCGTCAAGTGGAGTGCATGTAGCTGCAAAAGAGTGATACACTGTACAGTAAATAAAGATTTTGGAGGGTGTTGTATTTTATTTTGAACCTTTCTAAATCCCAAAGCACAAGAGCAAATTTGTAAGGAACTAATTAAGCAGTGTGTTGTATTTCATTGTTGCGTTAATGTAAGCTGCACAAGTATTAACCTGTGCATAAATCGAACTTCCAACTTGCTTGTCCAAGTATGTAAGCTAAGCAACCAAACAGGGTTATGTTAGAAGGAAAGTACAGTTTGATCTTACATTTTCCTTGGTAAACTTAGAAAACTAAATAGCTTTACGAGGAAATAACGCTTTTTCTTTTTTTCAATATCTCAGATGGCCATGTACATGTGGCTTTAGCCTTATTCTTTCAGAAAAACATCATGCATTTATTCTTCAAGTGCATAGTTAAGATCCATTTATACGGTTCACCCTTCAAAATGAGTCTGCTGGAAACATTAAAGCCTAATCAGTTGTTGGGTCTGCTGGTGAAGTAAGTTGCCGGTTAGAAATGAGAAGCCTGCTGTTTTGTCTATCTCTGTCTTAAATCAAGCAAGCGCCTATTGTTTTTAAGAACTATTAGAGTTTTGAGTGTAAAAATCTGCCACCGTTGTTAACTGCATTATGTGTGAAAACAGCAAGGTTGACAGGCCTAGCAACAGTATCTATGGGGGTTAATGTCTGTAAGGTAGAATAGCTGACCGTTACACTTTTTTACTCCTCAGGCAGTCAACGGAGTATCCAACAAGAGCCCTTATCCCGCCCAGCAACTGTCAATCAACATTACAACCAATCAGGCTGGTGAGTGCGAAAAGCTGTGTGCATGTGTGTGCAAGAGTCTGTGTTTGTGTGTGTAAGCATACCCTGGGGCACAGTGGATTATGCGAGGGAGGAATGGCTGGGGGGATAAAGGAAATTGAGCTACAGCTTTTTAATTCATAAAACATGTTATAAGCTTGTCATCTCTCTCCCTCTGTCTCCCTTTCTCTCCACCCTTCTCTTTCCTGCACATCCACAGCTTTCATCCTGTTTTCCCTCTTTCCCTCTGCCTCTCTCTTCTCTTTTTCTTGCCTTTATCCCCTCTCCTTGCCCCCCCTCTCTGTACCCCTCTCTGACAGTGTAATTCTTAGAGACTATAAAGTGAGCTGAGTTACTGCTCCATCAATACTTTATAGAGACAGACACAAGTGATATTTCCACCGCTTCCCAAATTTAGATTTAAAAGCCGTTTTCCTCTGATGGAAAACACATCATTTACCTCATCTACGGTAAACCAGGCTCATTCCCAATCGAAACATGATACATTGTCACCCTGCCGCTTTCTGAGCACATTTGTTACTGCTGCCAATGCAGAACTCTATCTCTGGAATCTTTTTGGACTCAACAAGAATAAATTCATTTCTAGGTTGACTGCACTGGGGGGTTAGGGGTGGATGGGGAGGGGTATATTATGCAATACGTTTTAGCGTATTTCATGATACCTTAGGATATGAAACTCACCCGTCATATAGAGAACCCTGTAAAATGTCAATTGAGGCAATATCAAAAATGACTTGCTCGCTCATGCTGTCATATTATGACTACAAAGAAAGTGTTAGGCTCATGAGGTATCAAACATTTGCTGAAGACAGGCAGTCCTGTGATGTTCTGATGAGCCTGCTGTGTGAGATGCTTACATTTATTCTCAATACATCAATTTGATACTTGTTACTGGTGTAGTATCACGTCTTGATTCCTTCCTCTCTTCACTGTACGCTGTCAAGAGAAATACAAATTTGATGAAAACCATCTCATAAAAAGACCTTGTAAGTAAAACCATGAAATGCATCATAGCCAAGAGCTTCTGGTTCCTAAATTTATCTGTAAAATAATGCATTGCAGACATAACTCTTGCTTCCCCATCAGGTGACAAGTGTAGTTATTTGTTTTCATGAGCCTGGATGAGGTAACGTTTTTTCTCTCATTGGGTGTAAATAATCCTCGGCAATATGTCATTACATTGCATACTATATTTCCATATTTATGGAATCTAGCAATTCTTTTAACATCCTAATTGATCGTTTGTGTGTGTGTGTGTGTGTGTGTGTGTGTGTGTGTGTGTGTGTGTGTGTGTGTGTGTGTGTGTGTGTGTGTGTGTGTGTGTGTGTGTGTGTGTGTGTGTGTGTGTGTGTGTGTGTGTGTGTGTGTGTGTGTGTGTGTGTGTGTGTGTGTGTGTGTGTGTGTTTTTTAACAGCGCCCTCCGTAGTTCCCATAATGCACCAAGTGAGCTCAACAAGCCGCAGTTTCTCGTTGTCATGGCCACCGCCTGAACAGCCCAACGGAATTATCCTCGACTACGAGATACGATACTTTGACAAGGTAGAGTTGGATGATAAATCTCTGTGTGTTTGTGTGTGTGTGAGCTTCTTTGGTGTTACAGACAGTAATCCCTTAGAGTCAATATAACCGGCGAATCAATATCAACTACATCTAAGTCATCTATTAGCAGGATTCACTGAGAAGCAGAAGAAAAGTCTCACTGTCTAACTTGAATAAAGGTGCAACTTGTGCATGCTGTCTCGCTTAATGCTGCTTTGTTTATTGACAATGTTTCATCCTTCACCATCTTCATCAGGTACTACAAGTATTCACATCAGTATGCACAGATAAATGGGTAAATAAACTAATCAGAGGACCACAACAAATAGGTCAGTTGCTTATATAGTAAATATATTAAGTAAAGTTGCAGCCTACATCCATGTCTGTCCAGACTTACAAAATATATGAAGTGAAGACTTTGAAGATATTTAATAAAAGGAATTAAGTGTACTTTTGGCAAAACATGGATGCTTCACACACATCATCAACCAGGCAGCACAGAAGATCTCTACAATCAGGACAGTTTCAAGAAAAGTGTCACCACTCAAGCATCTGACCGAATGTCTCCCCTGAGTGATGCCATTGAATAATGGACAGAAAAGTGTTTGAAAAGCTGATCGTTGGATATAAAGTGCTATCACTTCATCTTTTATCCTATTGTTGTCATTATTAACGTAGGGATTGATGGGTTATTGCTAAACACACGTTTTGTGAAGTCACAATGACCTTGACCTTTGACCTCCAGAATCTGAACAGTTCATCCTCACGTCCATAAAATGAGCCCTTAAATAATCAACACGCATGGTTGTTGTTTTTTTAATATCTAACAGCACAATGTACTGCACTGTACTTGATATTCAGAACATTAGTATATAAAACAACTATATTATATGTAAAGTTACAGTATAGTGGAGTTATAGAATAGAATAGAAATACTTTATTGATCCCAAGCTGGGAAATGGCAGTGTAACAGCAGCATTACACACAGACAAATCACAACAGTAATATAAAATACAATATAAACGAAACCTAAAAAATAAAATGTATAAATAAGCGGTCTAATTATAGTGCAAATGTAAACATCTGATAATATAAGGTGCAGTGGACAGATTATGAGAAAAACGTATGGCATCCTGAGCAGATAATGAAGTCACTCTCCCTCTGTGTGTGTTGTAAAACAGCATCTCTACTGTTTGTTGTGATAAAGACTCTGGCTTTGTGTGTACAGTATGTAAGTGCATGTGGCTGTGAAAAAAAACTCTTACACTTTTAAGTATTTTGAGTAGAGGACCTTTAAGTTGCTGCTCTCCAAAGCACCTAACATGATTCCGATATGCATATTATGAATAATTTTTTCAGCTATTTGAGCAAATAACTAAACTGAGTAACTGACCCAACACATGTACGCGCACATACAAAACAGTGACACCATGAGTGCGTTTACATTGATGTGAATATCCCGGTTATGATTAGGGCTTTTGAAGTATCCTATTTATTGTATCCTATTTTACATGTGTTTGATCATGTAAACATCATATCCTGATGTCAGAAACCTACCATATATAAGCCCTTTTCTCGATTATGACAAACCTGAATATGCTAGCTAGAGTATTTGGAAAGAGATTAGGATGCTGTTTCATGTATACACTATATTGAATTTTATGTATGGTGTGTTTGAGATGTGTGTTTTTGAATATCCATTGACCACAAAATCTCTCAAAATAATAATGATTGTTCAATAATGGTTGTTGGAACATTCCTATTGTGATTACTCGTCATTTCCTGCGACTTAGCACTAATGGTTGGTAAAAAAAAAAAATCATTATTATTATTAGTTCAGTGGCTGAAATGTGGTAAATTACCTCATAGACATCATGTGATGATTAATGAAGGACTGCTGGAGACAGAAACGACATCTTTCTTTGATTTATAATTTGTATAATTGATGTATTTTCTTTCTCTCTTGTGCTCGATGTCTGTTGGGTTGTTGGGTTCATGCATCATCTTTTATACAATTTCATTTCCTAATAAGTCTGGATTGATTTTAGAGCCGCAATGCATATTTCATGGAGCCTGTAATCGTACTGACAGAGTTTTACAGTAATGGAGAGCAACTCTTCATTCCAGCACACAAAGATTGTTGATCGAAGTCATGCAGCAAAATAAATAGTATCTTTTCATTGATAAGTGGTAACAGTGGGTTCCTGTCAAACTGTAAGACTACATCAATTGTGAAAGAAAGGTTCACTGATTTATTGAAACTAACAAAGCTGTGTGTGTTTCTTCCATAAAAACTAACTGGTTTCAGGTTCCACAGTTTCATCAGCTGTGAGACACAATATGGGATCTATCTAAGATCTGTAGGGCTCTGAAAGAGCCAATTAAAACAGTTTAATTGGTCAAGTAACTCATCCTGTGTGTCTTGTGCAGGCCACTCTTCACTTAAATAGCTAGTAGAAACAGAACCCCAGACAATTATGGACAGTCATTTAGACAAACGTAAATTAAACCAAAGTTTTCGTGTCTTGCCATCCTAGTTGAATCATTAAATATCTTCACGACAGCAGGAGATTTTTATAGCCATTTTATATGAATTTAATCACATCACAAGTCTTATCCATTTTCTCAATGATATCGTGATATATGTTTTTACAGCTTGGAAGCGGTTTTTCATAGTCTCGTCATGTGACGGTTGCTCCTGCTCCATGGGGGGGATTGTTTCCCTGATTGTGGACTGCAGCCACTGATATTGTTGTATTGTTTGATGAGTGAGTTTATTACCTAGATTCATCTCCTCAGCTCACTGTTGATGTGGCCTTCGGGGCTCTCTGTGGACTCAGGTGTCTCAATATGTTCCATAAGAAATCACAGACAACCATTTTTTTATAGTTAACTTTATTTATGAAGGATAGAATCTTTCCTACCAAAGAGATAAACTCACTGCCACAGAGTTTCATGCACATTCATGCAGGAGGCCATCCATTCATCCAGGCTTGGGTGTTGAAGAACTGTCTGTCCCAGGCAGTTGAGGTTAAAGGGAAACAAAATATCAATTGCCAATGATCAGCAGATGTACTGATGGACAGAAAGGATGCTTATTGAGAAGTACTACTATGTTTTTTGACCAAGTTTGCTTTATCCTTCTCAGTCTTGACCACCGTACAATAGTACTTCCCCTGCTTCTCCATTCATCCATTTTTCTCTGCCCGTCCGATTTCAGTCAAAGTAGTCCCACCTCCATCTCGCCAACAATGTCTTTCAACTCCGCCTGAAGGATCCTGAGGCATTCCCAAAGCAGATGAGATATAAAATCCCTCCAGTGTGTTCTGTGATTCTCCAGGGTCTCCTGAAGCCAAAACTTTCTCAGCTTGCTTCTTTTTTATGTAAAGGTGCAGCGGCCCTACTCCGATTTCCCTCCAGATCTCCCTGTGAGCGCCTTACCCTATCTCTAAGGGATGGTTTTCAGTGTTTTGCAAAAAAATAAATAAAGAGGGAATGTGATGATAACAGTGTCACTCCACTGCTCTTTGCTGTGTATGTCAACATCTTAAGAGCACTGAAAGATCTTTCTATCTCCCTGGCTGAATCACTTAAAGACAAGAAGACCAATTTATTCGCTACTGGATGCTCCTGAAGTCAAAACTCCCTCCACTCGGCTCTGTGATGCTGTCTGACTGAAGCAATCAAGCCTCCAGCAGTCTTGTAGTGGACAAGGTTCTAATGTGTATGAACCAGGAGACTGAGGCACAATGATCAAACCAGTCTACATAAAGAGTGTCAAACCCAGGGCACCAATAAAGGCCTCTGATTCAGGGGTGAAACATGCAGGGCCTGATTGCTTTCCCATCAAAGACTGCTGCTCCAGGAGAGGAGGGGAATCCAAAGAAAGGAAAAACTGTGGCTGCATGTCTTCTTTGTAATTCAGTCGGCAGGAAGCAATGCATTTGGAGCTGCAGCAACAGCTGCAGAAACAGATAAACTTTCACTGCAGACAGATTAAAAACAAAGAGCATCGCACCTACAAGGGATTGTGTGAGATACACCAAAAAGAACAACATGCCTTCTCATCCACCGCCCACATTTGATTCCCTGCCATGAAGCTTTCTTCTTTCTTTTTTTTCAAAACAGAAGAAAATAGTTTTTGGCGTATTTCAGTACACCACTGCTACTGCTCTGTGCTCATTTCTTTCTTTTTAATACCTACTCACAACTCAAATTCTGACACACAATCTAGACTACAAACGGTAAATGCAGAATACTGTTGTCAACTCCCTTTCTTATCTGTTGTCTTTGATGCAAACACTCAGGCAGTCCTGGAGTTCATGACTCCAGAGGGCTCCCTCACAGATTCCAATTTTCCAGCACAACGTAGTGTATGGCTGTAATTTCACTGAGCTGCACAAAGGAAAGACAGTGTTTTGTTTTTATTATTGTGGTTGCTTCTCCTGATTCAGTGTGTGCCACTGTACGTACTAATATGTAAATCCTATAACAAAACTTAATACAGCGCTGATACAAATGTTCATCATTATATAAGTTCTTAAACTATGGTTATTGAGATTATTATCCCACCCATGTTTACATATTATATGCAAACTATGCTCCTTCCTGTCTTTGGGTTGTAACCATCCTTGTTGCTTTCATGAAATGTGTTTCAAAAAGATCTTTCAATGCATATTGACTATTATTACTCTCCAATTAATGAAATGCATTTATGCCATTATCAGGATGTGGTTCATGTGTGTTCAAACAAGAAACACTGCAGATTCAGCTGTGCAGAACTCACTATAGTTCAAATAGTAAGTGTTGTCATTCCTGAGAGCTAACCTTTTGTGATCATGCAGTGACTGTCCTCTCTTAGAGTACTGTGACATTGTTTCACTGCCGCAAAACCTCTTAGGAAGGAGCTCAAGTGGAAAGTTGGCTTTGCAGAATGTCTGCCTGTGTCAGCAGAAACCACAGATACATCAGGTCTCCACAGTCAACATTGGTTTCTTATCTGTCCGTAACCTCAACTATGGAGGTGGTGGATCAAATAATGCTCATATGTCATTTTAGAAGGCAGTGAAAAATAATGCTGTTGCGAATGATCATATCCACTAAAATCCTTAGTTGCTTGAACAAAAAAAATACATTTTATTAGAGCAAAAAGACATATTGGAACATTAGACGAACGTTTCACTTTACAGGACAGTATGGTGTTCTTACAAGATTGTAAATCAAATTTTCACATGACTTCATAACGTAATGTCAGCTAAACAAAATTTCAATATGAAAAATGGCAAATGTACCTTAGTCATATAGATAACTGCACTGGCTGCACAGCAGAGCAACCACTCTTGAAAAAGCCACACTTTTTAATTTAAAAAACGTTATTTAAACATTAATATTTTCCATGGGGAGTCTGTCCTTTTAAATGTGATTTACAATGTTGTAAGAACCCCATTCTGTGCTTTTCTGGTGTTGGGTGATATGTTTGTCTAATGTTTCAATATGTCTTTTTGTTCAAGTAAAATTAGCTGTTTTTGTTCCAACAGCTAAGGGTTTTATTGTATTTGATCATTTATTTGAACAAGCACATCATAGCATTATTTTTCACAGCCTTCTAAAATGACATATGACCATTATAAGACACTGTACACATAGGAAACCATCTGGAAAGCTCATGTTGCTAGTGATAATTGAAAATAGCCTAGATTTAGCAGGTAAGGGGTGTAAAATGACAGAAGAAGGAGGTGCTACTTCCCACAGTTTGGGTATAAGTGAAGTATTAATATAGTAGAAAGATTTGATTAGATTGGGCTATTTCTCCAAGACTCATCATACATAAAAATCATCCATTTAATAGACACAAACAGAAATCTTGAATATTATATAAATTTGTTCGAATAAAATGCATAAAACCCACAAATAGCCCCATGAAAGGAGGAGCCAACAAAATGACAGAAACTCACATTATATACAATGAACCATATCATCATGAACTACGTATTTCTATTGCCTCACATAAGATATTATTGTAAAACCATTTCCCTAATGGTGTCAGGTAGTTTATTTCACCTGCTCTGATTTTGGCCTTAGCAAGACATAATTTGTACTTGTAGTTCTCGTATTGACAATGTCCATCTATCACCAAATGGAGTCGAGAGAGAAAGAGAAAGTTAAGATTCTGCCAAAGAGCAATTAGAGTGAGTTCAGGACAGAGAAAGAAGAACTGCACTCGCTTAGAGATGTACTGTAGCTGCAGTCTGACAGTCATAGATAAAACACTTACTTTGTCAAAATCAGGGCAGTGACTTTCCTCCAAGACGGCCTTATTTGCTACCGCCTTTGCTTTAACATTATTTAACATGGAAGCCAATTAAGACCCAGAATCAAAAGCTGGCAGTTACGTTCCTACATTGTTTCTTCTTTTCATGCTTCTGCCTTGATACACATCTTAAGCACAGAGAAAAAAAACTGCATTTTACATGGTAGACAAGCCAACCACATGAAGTTACTAATTTTAGCTCATGGCTTCAAGTGAAGAAGTCCTCTGGGAGCAGTTTGATAAGCCTGGAGAGAGACGGAGAGGACAGGTTCAGACAGCTGTACTGCACCTTATTTTCTGGTACTTTTCTCCAACTTCCTTCCCTCCATCTCCTCCATCCATCCCTCGCTCACCTCCCCCTCCCCTCATAGTCACTCTATAGGTAATGAGGTTTTAATGTTGCAAATTTGATATGGCACAGGGAGGCAGGATTTTCCCCCCACTACTTATCTCTGGCTTCCAGACATTCCCTGATGGGTTGCCCCCTAACCTTTTCACTGTGGCAGGCATAGAGCCCCCCTACACACACACACACACACACACACACACACACACACACACACACACACATACACACCTTTGCAAAATGTGGTCACGGAGACAACCACAGAGGCGGTATTGAGTACAGATGTTTATATGTCTGTCTGTCTGAATGTCTGTCTGCAGCGATTTTGTCACCACGATAGCGTCCCTACCGGGCTAGATCCAGTCACAAAACTTTACAGGTGTGCATTTAAGATCAAACCGTGGGTCGAGTTTGAAAATGGATGTGGTCCAAGCAGCTGCATTGCACAAACCCCCACAACACACACACTTTACTCCCCTGGCCTAATTTGGCATTGCAGGTGGTGTGATGATTTTGGTCCATTTTCAATTCATGCGCATGTCCTCTTTTGATAACAGTCCTTCTTCCTCTCTCTTCCACCCCCAATCCTCACTTTCTTCTGGCTCTTTTCCCTCCTGAATTCTCCTCTACATTACCATCACCATCTCTCTCCCTCTCCTCTTCACTCAGCTGACGATTCCTCCACCTCCTTCATCCTAACTGCATGATCCCTTCCCCCGTCCTTTCATGCCCTCACCACACCATATCTGTCGTTCCCTCTGAGCCGTTTCGATCTTACCACAGTAAAAACCTTTTTTATCTGAAAGAAATGGGTGAGAGGAGACATAGAAGACCGGCTGGAAGATAGAGGTAAAAGGTTGTAGCCTTCAATTTATAAGATAGACCTGATAGGTCTAATTCACCTCATGAAGAGGACTGGGAAGAAAGAGGCCCAAGTGCTCTGGTGCACCTGTCTCTGTGGGCAATAACTAATTAACTGCATTATCACTTGGTTTTATTGAATGAGACGGAGGAAAGAAGAAGGTCAGAGAGGTCAAAGAGAAAGAAGTTAGGGATTGAAGAGATTTTATTTTTTACAAAATATAAAGAAGATAGTGGTCAAACTGAATGAATGAAAACAAAATTCATTTATTTGTTCAATTCTAGTGGTGTCTTTATAGCTTTGGTTTTATGTACCGAGGCTTTTGAAGTGACGTATTCCCTCTGTCTCTAATCCAGTAAAATAGGAGTAAATGGATTGTTTGTACTGCAATAAAAACTGAAAAAATACATTCTGTAAAATTGAATGGATCCAGTATTTCTACAGAAATAGGGACGGCTCATTCAGTAGACTGTAGTTCCGACCAAATCTGTTCACACCAAGGCTTGTGGAACTCCAGGGTACTGCTGGCTATGTCAGTGCACCCTCACATGACCGTTGGGTGTGGTAACAGACGCAAACCTCTGGCCACATCCATTAATGATGCTGGATGTAGTTAGAGCAGCAGCCGAGTTGACAACTGAAAATCTGCGACAGCCGTGGCCGGAAGCATTATGTTTTTTCTGTACTTCTCTACCAATTCTTGTGAACGCGATGCCTCAGGAATGCCTTGAGGGAAGTGTTCACTTGGATTTAAGGATGAACTGATTTTAGTGGTCAAAGGTCAATTCCTACACTAATTATGACAACATTTCTCACAAATATCTAATAGGATAAAATTATAAACTGATTATATTTTATATACAAGAGGTCTTCTTCACAGTGACATCCTAATTGAGAAGATTGTGACCATTTTTTACATAAAGTCAGATACTAATCTACTAATTTAGTCAGGTAATTGGTGACTTTAATTATGGGTGCCCACCTTGGAATCATACTTGTCAATTTTTGCCAAAAATAAACTTAATATGTTTTATTAAATTCCTTCAAAGGTTTCACTACATATATTATATCGTGTCTGGACAGACATGGCTTTAAACAGAAGCTTGACTGGTTGGCTGAGGCATACAACCATAAATTGGTTAATCCTAGTTTACTGTTGGAAATGTAAAATGACACAGAAAACAGAGACTGGCATGGTGTGGCGAGATGAATGAATGAATCACCAGATAAATTCAAACTCAAGATGTTGCAGTCACAACTTCCTGCCAGGGTATCTGTGGATTGGACTGAAGCATTGGAAGAATTAATCTTGTCTTAGCTGAAGGCCAAAACAGAGTACTAAATTTAGTTTCTCTTAGTCTGTGACTGAAGAAGTGTTATCGTCTGTCTTGGCTCGCTGTGAAACATATTCATCTTTCTCTCAACCTTCTCTTCAGTCCCTTTCGTCATTGCTGAACAGTTCAGTGGTCCAGAGCAAAACAACCAACGTTGTTCTGGAGGGTCTGAAGCCAGGAACCGGCTATGTGGTCCAGGTGAGGGCCCGCACTGTGGCCGGCTATGGAGCCTACAGCAAGGACATGCTCTTTCAAACGCTCACTGACGGTAAGAAGGTGGGCGGTTGGCTGAAGTGTGTGGAGGTGGAGGAAAGAGAGGAGAGGAATGTGCAGGACTGAGAGGGAAATGTGAGAGGTTGAGCAAGAGTGAAGATCTGGCTGTGAAGTCATTAAATTCTGCCCTAGTGTGTGTGTGTGTGTGTGTGTGTGTGCGCGCGCGCGTGCTTGGAGTCATGTAAAATGTAAATTATATTTTATGTGTTGGAGACAAATAATAACTCTCTTTTCAGTGTATGTGTGTCTGACTGTTTGTTTGTGTGGGTGTCTGTTTCTGCAGATGAGTATAAGTCAGAGCTAGGACAACAGCTCTCCCTGATTGCAGGCTCTTTAGTAGGTGGAGTGTGTATCGTCTCACTGGTAGCTATCGCCATCATCTGTACCAGGTAACGCACAAAGACACATCTACACACACTTATATACACATACAAAGACGTAAACAATGCATTCCTGTGTGTGTCAAAGGAATATTCTAACTGGTAGAGGTAATATCTTGTTAAATACATACTTTTTTGAAGATAGGCATTAATCATATACTAACAGGCTCATTATTTCCCTTTTTTATTCTGGGTATGTAGTTGGAATGTATAATTTTTATTTTTTATGCGAGAAAATTTAATAAAAAATCAATGATAGGGAAAATAGGGTTAGAATCAGATAGAATATTGCAGTGTAAACACATAAAGACAGCTGATAGCACTATGAATTGTGCATCATTTGTAACAACTATCTGCCCCTTCTCATGGATTTACAAATGAATTGATGATTTTACAGTGCAAACACACCCATAAAGTGCTGTAAAAGAAGATAGCCCCTTGAAAGCTCCTTATGAATACCCTTTAGTTACCTCCAACTCTCTGAAGATGCTAATAATTTCACTTAACTGCCCATGTCTATTAGCGCTCATTAAGGCTCATTTGCATAGAAAGGGGCACATTTTGTGCTAACTGTATTTGCATTACCCATTTTAAATATGTACAAATAGCACAGCAGCACTGAGGTGCTATATGCTTGGCAGCACAGTGAGGGTTGCATTTCTCCCTTTGCATTATTTTGAGAATTACACGGTTTCTTTTTATGTTATTTGTGCAGGTTTGGCGGCCACAAAAGCTGCACAACCCTTTTGTGAATTTGCCCCTCATTATCCCAGCCATTTATTGGCCCTTTGAATTGTCATAGTAAAAAATGCAATAGCTCCTTCCTATTAAAATGTCCCAGTAAGTCCTGTCAGCAGGCACAATACTAGGACCCTGAAAACTGATAATTGGAAATCGGCCATCATTCATTTGCACAAATTGTGACAAGAATATTGAATTCAAGTTTCACTGACTAGCATTTTCCAGAGCTTTCAACCGCACCTCACAGTCATGTGAAGCACCATACTTTGGTCATCAGACAATAACTGAGCAAACTATATCCTTGCAACAGCGTCTCCATCAATACCACTTGAGAATGCTCAGTGGGTGGAAAACTTATCTGTTACCACTTTAACCTGCCAGGTAAGAATTGCTAGATGTACTTTTTGTGCAACCATAATCAACTTTAAGCTATATACGTAGACATTACATAGGACTATACTGTTGATGCATTAAACAAAAAAATTTTGACAGTCAATTGGTACTAAATTTGTTACTAAACTACAAAGGCATTTTTTTAACAATGACGATATGGCATTGCACAAAAAACAAGTATTTTTTATTCCACCCAGGTTTTAAAGTAAATCAGGACTTCCTGAAGTGCCTGAAGTTTCTGTGACCCCACAAACTCCCAGAAATAGCAAGTGACAAACTGTCTCTCCCGTATGCGGTGTAAAGTGTCTATTGTGAAGATCAGTTGACGTATTGAAATATTGCAGAGTGCATTTCTTTGGTTCCATCTTCTAATGAAAGAAGGATAGAGCTGACAACACAGAGTAGTAACAAGCCACCTAATACTAATGAATTCCTGAAAGACTTTTATATGCTCTCAAGCTGACTTTTTTGACGTTCGAAAGAAATATTTATTGAACTCGATTCAGCTGAAGAGAAGACAACCAATTAACATTTCTAACTTTTGTGTAACATTTCTATCTTTTGGCCCCTTTCCTCAAAATCTCTGTGTTTCTGTCTGCAGAAGAAGGCAGTTGAAGGAGAGTGTGTACGGAGACAAGCTGCAACAGTACAACGCAGGGGGAGGTACGGCCAGTTCTGAAACTTTAAATGAGCTCTACCTTACACCGAACTTCTCGATGTATATTTACACTTTCTAATTTTCTCCTCAGAGGTGACTCTGAGGCCTGACATGTTCAGTGGTCCCACCCCTACTGTGACCTTTCCCACAATGTCTGAAGGTCATAGTTCACCGGGGGTCAAGATCTACATCGACCCCTTCACCTACGAGGACCCCAATGAGGCTGTCCGCGAGTTTGCCAAGGAAATCGACCCATCCTGTGTCAAAATAGAGGAAGTCATTGGATCAGGTAGAGATTTTCGTAGACTTCAGTGTTTTTGATGCTGGTGCATGTTGAAGTGTTAATTTTTCTGTTTTTTTTAAAGTTTGGTTTGTGATCAGTTATTTGATGCAGTAAAAACTGGGTGATACGTCATGATTGACAGCTGTGATTGACTCACAATTGGTAGGGAGGCTGTATGGACGGGACTTCATCCAGCTGTTCCCTCCTGCACAGACTCTGGTCAAGGCGCCCGTATCAGGGATATTTTGGCTTCACTTTTGTACAGTGGGAGGAAGCGGAGACACTGTCCATCTTTATATACAGTCTATGGGCTCGACTCCACACATTGGCCTGAAATCACACTCTTATGTCATGTGGACTGTTTTGTGTGACCGCCATCCTTTGGATAAACAAGTAGTGGAAATTTTGGTTTAATAGATGTAATATTGTTGTGATTAGTCTTGGACAGAAATTACGCATGTTCATATATCGTTAGGACTGAAGCATTGGAAGAATTAATCTACACTTCGTACTTAAGTCTGTGTGGGACTTGAACCAGACACCCTCCGGTCCCCAAGCCAAGTCCCCAGAGACTAAGCTACTGCTTCTGCTATCAATTCTATTAGTACAAATGATTTTGTCCAAGAATAAGATGAAGAAAGAAATCATAGTCCATGTTCATACGACTTTATAAGGGAATGTTGGAAAAGTAAACCTTGGTTTCTTCTAATGAGACTAACTGTCACTTGAAACAGCAGATATTATACACATTTGTGTCAATGAGAAAGATCTGGAAACGTGCGATGCTAATTTATTATTTTGCTTTATTTTTTTCCTTTGAAGTCAGAAGAATGTTTTATTCATGCTGAAAACTTTCACAGGAATAAATTAAAACTGTCTTCGTGCATTCTCTTTGGCTATGTGAGCTGAACTGTAAAAATGCTGTGTGATGTTTGGCAAAGAGAGAAAGTTGGATGTGTAATGGAGTCCCAGAGCATCCTCTGAAATTTGTGAGGGCACAGTTTTAGCTGTCGGAGGGATAAAATATAAAAAAAACAACAACCAAGGACACATTTTACATTTGCTCAGATCAAATGCCTTGTTTTACCACTGATCCCTGAGTACTGAAACTATGCAATACCTTAAATTATTGTATTATTCATTGAATACTTTTCCCCAAGGGAAACCATGTCAGGTGCCAGTGGAACACACAGAACTGAGCATAATACAGATTAAAAATACATACATACTACTTAAAGCACAAAAAGAACACATGCTGAAGCCCACCACACAAGGTCATGAATAGGTTCTGAAAAATGCAGTGACAGCACAATATAAAACCATAAGTACATCCAGCTGTCATCAAATGTGGGGCTGCATTCATAAAAAGAAACACCTAATCGACACCCGAACTTTATCATAAAGGCAAAAGTGCATTTCAGCTCAAACTCGCATTTGTTCATTATTTAATTTGCCTTCAAAGTTATTGAGAAAACAAACAATACTGAAGAATAAACTCGAGTTCTGTAGATGATATTAATATTTGCATCAAATTTACAAATAAATGACCCATTCAAGGTCTCAAAGACAGGCTGTATATCATATCTGCACTACATTTTGAAATCTTTTTTTATGAAAGCTCAGTGCCACCTACTATAGGGGCAAGGCCACAGCATTGAACTGCCTCTGGGCACTACACCTCTTAAAGTCCCAGGTTTACTGTCAGTTGTTTATTGGAACTTTAATCAAATTAACAGAACCTAATTGACACACTAAAAAACTAAAAAAGCAGGGTTAACTCAGGTAATATTTTCGCTTGGAAGTACTGGTTGGTTTTGGGTGTTAATTCGTAAATGCATATTTGTCTGGAGCCTCTCAGAACATTTTCAATCAGAGCAACAAAAACAATGTAGCGCTGAGTGACACATGCACGCTTGGATGGTGCTTGATCTGTTTTTGAAACACAAAAACAATGGCGGCCAGGTCACAATCTTTCTAAAGCTACAGCTAAACACGCGATCGAGAGTGAGGGAATCACAGAAGTCACACTCAACGTTACCTCAGCCAGAGAGCGTTAACACTTTGGCCAGGTCTAAAGAGGGTAAACAGCCCCCCACGCAGCATTCCCATCCCTATTTTCATCTCTGTTTTACAGTGTAGTTCAAAGACACATGGTGCATATTCCTAATACAGTGTGCATATAATCTTATTTCCAGAAACTAACACAATTGAAGTGTTATTCCAGCATGTGAGTACTGGTTGTACCGGGCTTTATGGGAACTTGGGGGTGATTGGTATATTCACATTGCACAAAGACCAGTAGATGGGGAATAAAAAAGGGTTCAACAACTAAATTTCTTCCGCAGGTCCGCTCACAATTAAGTTGGCCATGGGTTGGCAATATAGATGAAAGAGTAGTGACAGAATTTACTCTCTTTTTCTAACCCAAATGACAAATCCAAGGGATAGTCACTACACTATAATGTATGTCTAAATGTATATTGTTTCATAGTATGTATTGTCATATCACCATCCGTCTGCAATGCATTGATATATTTTTTATGACCGGTTTGCTTTGCTTACTTATAAATAATGATTTATTATCTAACTATCTTATTTTCTTTAATAATGAATCACTAATATTTGTCATTTAGCTCAAACCGTACTAGATGGAGGTATGTTTACTCCAAATATTATCCCCCAGTTATCTTTTCTTTTTTCTTTGGACCAAAACCAATCAAACACCAAATGGCCATGGAGCTCTGTGTGATAAAGGTCAGGAACCAGATTCAGACCTCAACGCTGAGAATATGTGCTCTCAGCTTTGGTTTGTTGAGCCACTCTGAGAGGCTTTCTGTAATCCCTCCGTTTCTCGCTTTATTTCTCTCAGGGGGAAGGTTTCTCACCTCAGCCCGAGGTGACAGAGGAGGGATATAAACGCTGGGGAGAGAGTGGAAAATATGAGCCTTGGTGATATGAGATGTGGCCGAACTTTGAGCCCTTAAACGGTTGAATCTCTCCCATTCTGCTGCGATAGAAACTAAAAATGTATCCACAGCGCTCTCTCTCTCTCTCTCTCTCTCTCTCTCTCTCTCTCTCTCTCTCTCTCTCTCTCTCTCTCTCTCTCTCTCTCTCTCTCTCTCTCTCTAGCTTCCCTTCTCTGAGATCCTCTTTTTGTTTTTCTTTCTCTGTAACTTTGATACTTCCTCTTATCCTCATCTCTCTCTGTGATTCATCCCCTCTGGAGTTTTAGAGCTTGTTTGCGTATAGAGACATGCTAAAACAAAGAACCAAGGGGCGCAAAAAAGCAGAACAACAGATTGAGGAAGGGAGATAAAAGAAGAAAGCACCCTAAGGAGATGATAAAAATATCTCACCTCACTCTCTCTTCCTCTCTCTCTGATAACACACGTGTATTTTCCGCTTTCCTCACTACTATCACTCACACTGTTAGAAATGTCCTAAAATATTGAAATCCTGAAACACTTTCATTTACAATAGAAAGGAGTTACAATATCTCACAGTTAAGTTACGTACAGTCATTGTATTTATATTTAGTGTATGTACTGTACATAGTGTGTAATGAACATTTATTCTAATGCTCCATCTTCTCCTTGACCACCCACGGTTTCCCCAGTGTATTGCCACCTCCGTGGCCCACTTGGCCTAAGTTGACCCCCTGTTACGGCTTCTCTAAACACACAAAGGCTCTAAAGGAGACCGAAACATATTAAAGACAAGACCTTTTGACAGGAGAATCAACAAAAATTAAAAAACTTTATTATTTTTAATTTAGATCATCTTACTCAATCAGATAAGCGGTTGAAGATGAGATGAGGTGATCTTACTCAAAGTTCAAAGAAACCAAAACCTAATCCCAGCCAAAAAAAACAAAAGATTGGGAAGTCACAGGGCTAATCACACAATGGGCCGTCGTACCCAGCCCATCCCCCTAAACTCACCCACAGTAGAGTCTAACTAAATCAAACAAAAACAAAAAAACAGAGATCTCCAACCAAAACTAAAATAACAAAACCCAACACTAAATACAAATGAAGAAAAAATTCTCCAAAAAGAAGCCGTGCTGCAGGCGGTGTGTGTCCACACAACTCAGGTCTCTGATTGAACTCCATTCATTGATTGCAGGAGTTCATAAAGGAGACAGGCAGAAGGGGCAGGAGAGCGAGAAAGAGAGAACAAAACCACACATCAATCAACCTACAGCATTCATGTATTTTAAGACGTTTAAACCACAGTTGCAGCGGGGTTGATCACCTGGAAACATATTCATAATTCTTTTAACACTGACTTAATATAGGGCGTTATGTGTTAAATTTGTGTTAAAGCTTTTTTAAATTTGCAAATTCCGTCCATGATGCCGTTATGGCAGAAACTATAAGACCCTTCTGTACCTTGATGTACCTTCCTTTCCCCATCCTCTCTTTCCACTCTCCTCCCTATTGTGCCCTCCATCCATCTCTTCTTCAGATGTTTACAGCAGTGACAGTAGATAGTTTTTAATGAGCAGTGAGATGCGGAGCAGAGATCAGAGTGAGACAGGACGACACAGCCTGTCATCCAATTCCCATCACTCATCCATTATTCACACATGATTTATATCTCTGAGATGAAGACTTTTATTTTGAAGTGATATTCAATTTTCATGTCCCCAAGCAGCATATGGCTGCATTTATTTTGACAAAAGACATCTGTGTCTCCAGCAGTGTAAGAAATATTATGTTCATTGAACAAGTTCAAGACAGTTCATCATTTTGGCACTGTAACTAGCCAATTCATAGATCAACATAGCAATGCATCAGGAAAGCGAAGATACATGAACAAGATAACTTTTGTTTAAACTGGGCCACAGTCTAGATTTTATTCTTTACAGGATTCATCACATAAAAAAGGTGTGCATGGATTGCCTTGTCTGCCTTAAATAATTAGTAAACACTTATGAAATAAATCATTGATAATAAATTCCACCAAACTGTAAGCACTTACTCATTTGCTTATTTGTGAAGTGGTGCTTGTCCCGCCATGGCTTCAGCCTGGGGTTGGTGCATTTATACATGTGTCACGATAATGCTTCCACTTAAGATGCACTCATGTCTCCTCACTTCCTTCTCCTCTGGAAGCCTCCTCTGTCCTTGACTCCCCTGAGTGCATTCAAGGAATTGAGACATCCTTCAAGACGGTGGAACCCGATCGATCGTTAGGCAATGTGATCAATGACAGATGATAGAGGAGAGATGGACCCACGTGGCTTTTGTTTTGAACATAGTGCATTCTGGGACACTGCACCGGTGCAACTGGAACATGTTGCTTCATGCTGCTCCAGTTTTTCTCCAACTGGCAAAACTTCCGGAGTTGGTCATTGCCAACTAGTCTATAGGATAGGTTAAGGGAGGATACATTCTGTTACAGTGCATTTCACTTCTGAGGAATGACAATAATGGATCTTATCTCATCTAATCTTAGTACTGCTTTATGAGCCAAATGGTTATTTTAAATGTGATGCTATTAACTAATCAAATTCATAAATGCAAAAAAGGTATGGATTAAAGGTACTACTTAAATTTTACAGATGAAAATCAGTTTACTCATCCCAAGGAAACACAATATCTGAAAGGAATTGTATACAGTATATTTTTACATTTTTTGCGAACCTGAAATCCTTCTGCAATGGATCGATCCCAAATGGTTGAGTGGAGCTAGGCGGAGTCAAGGCGGAACGAAAGTCATCTGGCAATAGTCAGGTTAATACAGTTTAACCATGGAGTAAATACTAATTAGTAGAGATGCACCGATCCAGTTTTTGCCAAACCAATCTGATACCGATACTTGGGCTGAGCGTATCAGCCGATACCCGATACCGATCCGATATACTATTGAATGAATGAAGCGTATACCTTGCCATGTGAGTGAAGGCATCAGGCTTGACATAAATATTTAAAAAGGTAACAAATTAACACAGATATAAATGTACTCAATATCATTTATTAAAAAATAACAAAGTGTACATTAGCAGCAAAAAAAAAAAAAAATGACACTTCCATTTAAAGTGCACAGATACTTTAAAATGTAATATAAAACCCTAACTGGTGTCGCAAACATAAAATTGAAGTGACTAGATCGATGTAGCTGTATTGCTGTGTAGGATGTTAATTAAAAAGAAATGACTGGATGGGAATACTGGATCGGCCTCATTCATCTGATATCCGATCCAGCTAATTAGTCAATATCGGAGCCGAAATCCAATCCGGGTATCTGATCGGTGCATCTCTCCTAAGTAGTCCAATCCCAGCTAACAAGTAAGGTGGCGTCCTATGTGACCACACAGACTTAAGCACAATAAACAAATCGCAGAGGGGAGCTATTGAGGGGATTCAGTTTTTGCTGTCTTTCAGTCTGCAAAAATACCATCAGTGTACCCTTGAGCAAAGCCCTAGACCTCAATCTGCTTGAGCAAAGCTGCTCAAAGGCATCAGCTTGAGACTGCATGAGCAGAGGGCACCTCCCATGATTGAAGGAGACAGTGTTTACGTATGTGTTTAACACTTCCCCTCACAGTACAGGCCAGCTCAGCTGCTGCAACGGACAATATGTTTCTTTTTGTCTGATAAATGGATGATTTTTAACCATGAATTATAGCCAAATTATATAAACCCATCTGATTGGAAATGTGATCCATTTTTACATCAGTAAATGTCATTAAAATTTGATTATTTATTTTTTTATGTAATAATTTATTTTAAGGGCTCTGAATTAAAAGGAGTATTAAAGAACCCAAGTATCCCCGATAATGAACTTGCTTTCCCTGCTGAGTCACATACTGATTTCTGAAGAGCTCAAGTGTAACAGACAGGATGCTTTAATTTCAGACACGTAATATCTTCTCCTTCAGGTGAGTTTGGGGAGGTATACAAGGGTCGCCTGAAGCCTGTCGGGAAAAAAGAAATTCCTGTGGCCATCAAGACCCTGAAGGTTGGCTACTCTGAAAGGCAGAGGAGGGACTTCCTGTCTGAGGCATCAATCATGGGCCAGTTTGACCAACCAAACATCATCAGACTTGAGGGCGTGGTCACCAAGAGCAGGCCTACGATGATCATCACAGAGTTCATGGAGAACGGAGCACTTGACTCGTTCCTCAGGGTAAATAACACATATATACTGTACACACAAACACTTCACAGTGTACTGCTGCACTATATAACAGTCATGTTGAAATGATGAATGAATGTTTTAATGTTGGGTAGATGCAGTGGAAGTGCATGAATGCATACTGTACCACTACAATGACCCCAACCTCTTTTTTCCTTGGAAAACAGCAGTTGACAAAACAATCTCAACTTAAAGACTCTAAAAATGCTGCATCAAAGGTACTCTCTCCACAATTAAATATCTGTGACTAGATTAGCAACAGTTTTTGAAAAAAAATAGTGCATTTATGTCAATTTCCATGACTTTAAGTAAGAAGAAGATATATATGATTAATCCCTGAGTTTTTCACATTACGCACACAAAGGCCCGGAGTACACTCACATGCACCAACAGGACCTCTACACATGCATTAAATAATGCAGTTGGGAGTTTGCTGACTTCATAAGCTACCAATCCTCATCCCATACTTGGTCCGTACAGGGACTTGAATGGGCAACCCTGTGCTTCCCAAGCTAATTCCCCAAGGACTGAGCTATAACCACCCAGATCCTAACATCGGTCCATGCGGCGGATGTCGGGCTTTATCCCAGCACTGCACACCAGGAACTTTGAGCTGCATCACGTGGTCATTATCAGATTGAGTCGTATAGGATGGTTGAAAGCACCAGAACAAGTTGAGATTGTTTTGTCAGCTAATGAAACAGGATTTTGGCACATTTGAAATGAATCTGAGCTATAACCACCCAGATCCTAACATCGGTCCATGCGGTGGATGTCGGGCTTTATCCCAGCACTGCACACCAGGAACTTTGAGCTGCATCACGTGGTCATTACCAGATTGAGTCGTATAGGATGGTTGAAAGCACCAGAACAAGTTGAGATTGTTTTGTCAGCTAATGAAACAGGATTTTGGCACATTTGAAATGAATTAAATTGTTTAAGGTGACTTAGTAATACTCATTTACACAAGGAAGGACAGGTTTTATTTTACACACTTACTAAAAGTAGGAGTCTGCCATTCCAGAGAAAGATTATTGATATTTGAAGTCAACACTCAAACAAGTACTGTACACCCCTCCTTAAGTGCATTAGCATGTGCTAGATTTACCGTCTCTCTCTGTCCCACTGCCTTTCTCTTTATACATTGATAGACTTTCCCATGTTCTGTGCATAAGCACAAATGGAATAGAGCCATTTTGTTTGTTTCCCATTGACAAAGCAGCTGCACACACAGAATGGACGGCTGAATTTGACAAAAAGTGTATTGGATCAGTGTTGCTGACTCCACCTTCAAGCTGTTGAGGAAAATACTATTGAGGAACAATTGTGACTTATGTTTTTTTTGTAAATTAGCTTAGAAACCGACATTGACACACTTTATGCGTTTATGTATTTGTCTACAGTATCTGTGTACACACTTTTCTTCAGTTCAGAATCACCTATAGTCCAAAACACATAAATACCCAAAAAGTGTGGGAGTTTTTTGTTTTTTCGAGAAAGAGAACCTCCTGCTCATCTTTTTCTCCTCTCTTTTCCTTCCTGTGCACTTTCCTCCTCATCCTGCGAGCATGTCTGTCCGTCAGTCTGTCCTTCTCTTTGATCCTGCCCTCCTTTCAAGGCGCTTCTAAAGACAGAAAGAGAAACTCTTTGATGTTTGGTTCTCACAGTCTGACCCCTTTTGACTCAGAAATCATCCGCTGACTCACACACACACACACACACACACACAATGATCGATCTCACTGGTGTTGCTGTCCTAGCGTGACCATCTTGCAGGAGCAAGACCCAGAGGATCAATATGCGTGTGTCTTTGTGTACCTAGAAGAAGGATTTTGCCTGCAGAGGATTAGGCTAGAGGAGCATCAAAGGCGTGATTTGATGTGCAAAGTGAATTAAAAGACACACATACACACCTTTGACTGCAGCTATGTCAGCAGGGATGTCAGTGATGTTAATAAGAGGCAGAAATTGTCTGGCCCAAAGGTGAGAAGAGTATAATAGCTTTTGGGTATGTCAACATGTCACAACAACAAGCTTCAACTTCCACAAAATGTGTTTTTTCACTTGATTTTTGTTATTCTGCTAAGACATTTTATGTTTACTCATACACATTAAGAAACATCTGCTCCTAATAATCTGATTTAAATTAGTTAAATTGTGTGATGAAACACATACTGCATGAGTATAATCAAAGTCGCTGTTTACTCATTCCAGCTTGAAAGAACATCTTTCCTTAACTAAACTGTTCTTCAAGGTGAAAAACAGCATATTAATTATTAATTTCTCAACTTTAAAAGCCTGTGTTAAAGGAGTGGTGTTTCGGAAAGTGTCAAAACTGTTGGACAAAGCCCCATTGTGTGGGCAGGAGGTTTTAGGGTTTAGTTTTAAATGATCTTATGAGCACTTTTAAGCAAACTGACTTCTTAACCCCAACCCAAGACCAAGAGACTTAATGAGCAGGATTTTCCTAAAAAACATTGTATAGCCTCATACATAAGTAATCCCCCTCAATCATCATTTATACCCCACTTGTTCATTTTGCTGTGTTTGGGAAATTTCTGGGTTTTCTCTGCCCTTCGCTCTGTCTCTGCCTCTAGCTGTCACTCCCTCACCCGGGGGCTCTGTGCTGGCTAACACTGTGATCTGTGTTGTGGAATCTTAATAAGCTCCTCTGAATTCTTCTGGACACAAATACTATGCCCATTAGCTAGCTAGAATGAAGATTGCTAAGAGCGCTGGCTAGTGTCGGCAAGCCTGGGAGGAGGGGCCAACTTTGAATGTTGTGCTTACAAACCGCAGCGGACAAATCCTACTCATTCTGTCTTTAAGTTGAAGTTAAAACATGAAAAACATATTTCCATAACAGCAGAAATATTCAGACTGTTTCTGTGCTACTTTTCTCATAACATCTTAATCAAATTGCAGTCAAGACTTCCTGTAACATGTTCTGTAAGTGTCATCTGTTGTTATACCCCCCCCCCCCCTTCGTGAAATTTTATGTGAAATACTGACAGATCTCTGACTTTCTTGAAATAACTACATTGAAAAGGTCTGATAATGGAAAATAAAAATAATCCTGTCATGGTTCATGGTTTTGCAGCAAAATGATGGGCAGTTCCCTGTGATTCAGCTGGTTGGTATGCTGAGAGGCATCGTATCTGGAATGAGGTACACACACACACACACACACACACACACACACACACACACACACACACACACACACACACACAGAAATCCATTTATTATAAAGATGAAGAGGAAACTTTTTCAGACATTTCAATGATTGTTGTGTGAAATTTGATTTTTATGTAACAATACCAATTCTCCCACATTGAGATTTCATGTGGTGATATCCAATTCTATCTGCTCGTGTGTTCTACTCAATCAGGCATCAGCAGCTTGAAATATTCTGCCTCCACATACTGCAGATTCTCTGTCTCACACACTCATGCACTAAAAAACAAACACAAACTCTATGTATTTGAGTTAAGAGCACCACTGCTTGTCGGCTTGGTAGCATGAAACATACACTGACACACACACACACTGAATCCCATTAGTTTTTTTTAGTATCCCAGGTAGCTGGCAATGGATAACACGCACATCCACACAATAAATCTTGTTGATGTTACAGGTACCTTGCAGAGATGAGTTATGTTCATCGGGACCTGGCTGCTCGGAACATCCTGGTTAACAGTAACTTGGTGTGTAAGGTGTCCGATTTTGGATTATCTCGATATCTGGAGGACGACACCTCTGACCCCACCTACACCAGCTCACTGGTGAGGACTTGCACACTCACACTCACATGCAATAATATAAACAGATAACATTCAAGGACAGACAGCGGCACATACACAATGTAACATGAATCATGATGCATAAAACAAAACAAACAAAGATGGAAGTTGAGTCATAATCACAATCATAATAATGACATTATGCCTTTAAAGGAGTGTTATGTTTCAGGGGAAGTATGACATGTTTATTTATATGAAAAAACTGGATATTGGGTAAGTCAGGTACAAGCTAAAATAATATACGTAGTAGTAAGTATACTAGCTACTTTTCATCTGTCAATCTCTCATATCTCAATCTCTTATTATTCATATTCCTGTTAATAAGAATAATGAAAAATAATATCAAAATTAAGTGCTTTATAAATGTTGTATCTGCCTCCTTTGTGTAAGCAAATTGATGCTTTTGGGTAATGCAGAAGGCGAGGGACATGTGGGGCTCTGACACAGCTGGAGCATGCAGTGTTCGCTTGGCACCGCAGTTTACAGAGCGTTATCACTCATCAGTGTGGATGCTCACATCGTTATCATTAACATTATCATTATCATTATAGTTAAAGTTCTTGGTGTGGACGACCGCGTCAAGAGTTTTATTTACAACCTATGAAAGCAGGCGTCGACTTAGAAACCAAACTAAGTGACATGTTCTGTCTTGTTGATCTCCGTTTCAGTACACATGCACAAACCCCAATAATAGAACACAAACAACATGACAATCAATGTTGATGCATAATGATAATGTTGGACCACTATTCCTTATTTCATAGGCCATTTGGGACTTTTGAGGTAATGCATGTGTAACCCCCCCCAAAAAAATCATAGTTGATTGCCATGGCAACGATTAAAGCTTTGAAGCAAGTAAGGATTGCAATGAGCATTGAATTAATAGTCTGTTGTCACCTTTATGTTTATGATGTACAGTTGCAGATATACTGTATGCCGCCTATGGCCTCTGTTTAGTACTGTGATGATGAATGCAAGGATGCACGTCAAGAGAGGAACTGCTGTATGAAGCAGAAGACTTCTTTTCTTTCTTTTCATCATTTATTTACCCCTCCCTTCTTCCCTGTTGTATTTCTTTTCTCTCAGGGTGGTAAAATCCCAGTGCGGTGGACAGCTCCGGAGGCAATCGCCTACAGGAAGTTTACGTCGGCTTCAGATGTCTGGAGTTATGGGATTGTCACCTGGGAGGTGATGTCATACGGAGAGAGACCTTACTGGGATATGAGCAACCAAGATGTAAGTCACTGCATGTTTGTTTGTTTGTGTGTGTGTGTATGTGTGTGTGAGAGAGAGAGAGAGAGAGAGAGAGAGGGAGAGATAGAGAGACAGAGCATCAGTGAAAGAGTCTTTCTTTTGTTCTTGTGTTCTCATTGAAGTCTGTGAATAATGTTGTGTATACGTTTACCCATTCTTTTTGTTGCTTACTGCCTTTCTGTAGTGTGTGTGTGTGTGTGTGTGTGTGTGTGTGTGTGTCTGCGTGTGTGTGTGTGTGTGTGTGTGTGTGTGTGTGTGTGTGTGTGTGTGTGTGTGTGTGTGTGTGTGTCTGCGTGTGTGTGTGTGTGTGTGTGTGTGTGTGTTGGGGGTGTGCTTGTTTGTTTCCTTTGCCGTCTCTCACAGCAGGGTGTCTACATGTCTTGGAAAACACATGGAAAATGAGGACATCAATTTTAAGTGTCACAGAAATGTTTGTTGCTTGGAACATCAGACCACAAGGCATCAGGATTTTGTATTCCTGCTTATATTTTCTTCTGGGAATACTTCATTGTCTTGACAACTTTATTCCAATTACCTGCACAGTATTATCAATTTGCTACAGCTTTTTGAAACCTTAGTTTTGTCTCTGTGCTGGGATCACAGTGATGTTATTAAGTGGTGTGAGGTTACAATCATCCCTGTGTTTTCTTGGCTGGAAATGATAGGCAGTTTGTTTTTTGTTTTGTTTTTTTAAAGAAGTGTACACTTCTCTCCCATTCTTATGATAAAATCCATCATAAAATCCACTCTCTCATCCTTTCTTTAGACTTCCATTTTACTGTTTAAACCTAGAGGGGATCACGTACAGTACATGAAAAAGGTTCCAGAAGATCGGATTGCTGACATTTTTATTTCTAGGTTTCTATTTCGAGAAGAATTGAGATACTCAGATTATAGTTAGTTTTGGCACTAAAACCCACTTCAAAGCACTGAGGCTCTAAATCCTTACTCTTGCTTTCTGAATCTCTATATTTATAATAGCTTTGACACAGAGGAGCCTTGGAAATTTTAAAGCCTTCGATTTGTCTTGAGTTTAAACTTAAAAGTAAATTTTGTTGCTGTGTTACTAATTGTCCTCAGTTGTGTTCAACTTGGAAAATATTGCTAATAACTTTCCTTTAGGAAATATATGGATGTTTTGTGCCATTTCCCTGTCTGGTTATCTCTCCCACTGATGAGGAGTTAATCAGTGGCGAGATGCTATTCCAACTGTAAGACAGTCGCACATACTCAACCAATAGAAATAAATAATTCTATTCTATTTTTGACAGTAGAGAACCATTTCCATGTCTAGCATCTACATCACCTTAACCATCTCTTTCCTCGTGTTTCACACTTTCCCCCGTCTCTTACCTCCCCCCTGCTGTCTCTCTTCACCTCCTCCCTTGCAGCCTCACCCCTCATTCCCTTATGGTTGCTCCTCGGCAATAGAAGCAGTCTATGCAGCAGTAATGACAGAGAGTTGATATAATGACAGGGACAGTTTTATAATGGCACAGACAGTGTATAATGATGGGGAAAGTGGGTGTTACCACTATAGCTAACGAGGGTCTGGTGGGGCATTAACTATGCATGAACCTCACACAGATAGGCACACACGTGATTTCAAAGAATGTGTAACGGTGAAATTGTCAGTGGAGCCACCACAGGTGCTGTGTTCAACATGAATTAATCATGAAAGAGACCTGTGATGTTTTACTACACTTGCTGCTTTCTTGATTGACAGCGATGCTTAGAGAGAATTTTTGCAGCACAAAGCCTGAGAAGTGTGTCGGGGTCAAGTAGAGTTCAGTCAGCGAGCAGACAAACCACGGCACAGAATTTACAGTCATAGAAGCACTGCATTCCCCCAGCTTACCTTTAGGTAGGCTTACAAGTACACTGACACAGGCTAGTAACTTTAAATTTATGGGAAGCGCTTAAAAAAGACACGTTGAAGTGTTATTTCAAGGAATTTTATGGCACATCTGCTTTCTTAAAGTCGCTCATTAAAAACATAGCAGCACCACCAAGACTCTAGATACAGTGCTGCAGCTTAGATTTAGAAACAACGTTTGGTCTCTAAAGCTCCAATCCCAAGCAGAACAGGTGGAGTTCAAACAACATTTATTAGGTCAACAATAAAAGCAAGGTGAGGCAGATAAGTTCTAGATGGAAAAAACTTGTAGGCAAAAGTCCAGAAAAAAGTAGAGGTCATTAAATGAGTAGGAAAAAAGACTGGAACACTTTTGCAGGCACAAAAGAAAATCTGGCAGAGTAATGAGGCTACAGTACAGGTCAACTTGTGAAGATAATGAACAGGTGGATGTGGAGGTCAGGTAATGGGGAATGGTGGGAAAACAACAATGTAGAAAATTGTTCATGTATTTACCTTAAAGCTCCAATAGGTAAAAAGCAAAAAAAAAAAAAGGCCTCAACTGAAGTACAGTGAGCCCTCTTCAGGCATCTTTCCCTCTCTTTCAATGAGATTTGAAGAAGACCAGCCAACAGCCGATTATCTTAACTGGTAACAGCAAACAAGATCATGTACTGTAGAAATGGAAGTTGTGGTTTTGCAGGGGGGTTTAGGGTGTGACTTTTTCTTGGAAGGGTGCGATGATTTCCTGGAATCCACTGTTTCCGTGCCAACCTCATTTGAAAATCTGTCTTTGTGCTGAGTTAAACTAACCAGCTGATGGTGGTAGCTTCATATGTACTGTACAGAGACAGGGGCATTGGTCTTTTCATGTAACTCATGTTAAAAAAGCAAATAGGCTAACATATTTCCCCAAATTACCTTTGAACATAAATGGAAGGTTAAAGTAGTACTTTTCAATATTCAAAATTATAGTTACATTCAAACAATAGTGATGCTGACACCTTTCCATCTTGTCAACACATGGTAGTAGCCCCTCTGATTCCTGGTGCTATAAAGGTTTGTTCGCATGAAAATAGTCATTGGGAGTGTGAAAGGTTAGAAGAAATATGATAGTATCTGGATATGTGATGTGTTGAAATAGCTGAAAGCACTCAGCCACTTCATCCATCAGATTACACAACAATGAGAGTTTTTAACATTGTAACGACGATAATTTGAGTTACGGCGACATTAGAAAAATATTCTCACATTGCTGGCACAGGGGCAGAATAATTTGAAGTAATGATCATGGAACTTCTTCCTTCCTTTGATTATTTTTCTTCTAGGTGGCAAGGCAGCTAGTTACTCTTTCAGTCAAAGGATTTTTTTGAACTCTGTAATGTTCAAGATAATTACATTCTGCACTCAAAGGTATGCCAGCATATTTGACGAAACCTCCCTGCAATACAAAATTATTGCCTCAAAGTTGTCACAGGAAAGCCTTGACAGATCCGTATCATTTGTCAGTACCTGCATTGGTGTAATTAAATCAAAAGCGCCTCTGTGTAAAAAGACCTGCTTGACATCAGAGACTGCAGCAGGCGTCACTGCTGCTTTGCGATGAATAACTGGAGATACTGTGCGACTGCATGCTGTGTCCGGATGAAGTTCTCACATGAAATTTGAATCTTCCTAACTAATCCGAGTTTTCATCTTTTGCCTGTGGTTTTAATTCATGCTGAACGAGGCAATATTCTTCTGTAAAAATACACCTTTCAAAATAACAAAGGAGCAGAGAAGGCTGAACTCTTCTCTGCCAACAGGAAGTCACAAATCAAAACTCGAGTCCCCTGACAGCAGCGAGAGAGCTGGACTCAACTTTGGATATGTTTGCCTCTTTCATCTCTGTGTGCAATTTACTAATGTCTGATCAGAAAAATACATTTATTTCACAATATTTTCCCCCGTCATTTATATCTTCCATTTTCGATGCTAGAAAAAGTGGGCTTGTTTAAAAACACACTTTGAAAAAAACTTTCATCTTTTTCATGTTAAATAAATGTCAATTTAATCCAATTAAATGTGAGTTTAGAGCCCCTTTCCAACATTTCCTAAATGGCTGGTGGAAGTTATTAATTTCTCCTTCTTACTCTGCCTCCTCATCCAACAATGGATGGCTGATAGAGGAGTGGGTTGAGACACTCCTGTACAATTAAACCCAGTTTCAAACTGTTCCCCGGAGACTCAGTGCTCACTAAATCACTTTTCAGCAATCAAATCCCTCTCACAGTTATACCCTGCCCACATATTCCATCACCTCTGGGACTCTAACAATATGGAAGCTAAAACAATGTACAAAATATGATAATGATATAATAAGAAGCTGTTTAATATTATTAAATGGTGCGGTGTAGTGCAACATTAGAATGACACATCACCTTATAACGTTGATAGAACGAATGTATTAGCAGTTACTAACAATAATGTTGCTATTTTTTAAGCAACATTCATTTTGGTCTCCACCATCTCCTGAATGAAACATCGGTCTTTGTAGCTGCTATATGCTCCACTATATTCACCAGCTAGTTGATATTTTTGTCTTTCTGGTGCTGAGCTGGTA